>NW_027212828.1:2108710-2409954 GCF_030788295.1 Drosophila virilis | reverse complement strand
CCTTGCAGACCCAATCTTTTCGTAATGCTCATAGTGCTTTGCCTCTATCTAAGAAGTACTGGGAAAATAGTAAATGCCGAGTTTGGTCAAGATATCTTGATAAACAAAATGTTTTTTCATACAACTTAATTTTCGACCGATCGTTCCTATGACAGCTATATGATATAGTGGTCCGATCTTTATAGGATTTTGCACATATATGAAGAGTTAAGTAAAACTAATAAATGCCGAGTTTGGTCAAGATATTTTGAAAAAAATAATGTTTTTTCATACAAAAACTTAATTTTCGACCGATCGATCCTATGACAGCTATATGATAAAGTGGTCCGATCTTTATAGGATTTTGCACATATATGAAGAGTTAAGTAAAACTAATAAATGCCGAGTTTGGTCAAGATATCTTGAAAAACAAAATGTTTTTTCATAAGAAAAACTTAATTTTCGACCGATCGTTCCTATGGCAGCTATATGATATAGTGGTCCGATCTTAATAGGATTTTGCACATATATGAGGAGAAAAGTAAACCTAAAAAATGCCGAGTTTGGTCAAGAAAAACAAAATGTTTTTCCATACAAAAGCTTAATTTTCGACCGATCGTTCGTATGGCAGCTATATGATATAGTGGTTCGATCCAGCTGGTTTTCACATATGTGCTGCAACAGAAAGAGGGAGTTCTGCAAAGTTTTATTAAGATAGCTTTAAAACTGAGGGACTAGGACGGATAGACGGACAGACGGACATGGCTATATCGACTCGGCTGTTGATGCTGATTAAGAATATATATACTTTATGGAGATGCTTCCTTCTGCCTGTACCATACATTTGGATTTCACACAAATACAATATACCCTTATACCAAAGACAATATAAACACTAAGATGAGTAACGTCCATACATTTGAATGCGACACAAAATTTCTGGCCTGGCCTTTCATCTGGCCTTTGAGGCTTCGTACGGCATGCCTGCCGACTGGTTGTTCCTTCTCCAAAGACCAGACGAACGAATGCCGAAGTCGTGGCTTGCTGATGCTGACACGAGCTACGATGTTAGTCGCCAGCCTGCCTTCAGCAAAGCTAGTCGATGCTGCTTTGCGTCGCTTCGTTTTCGAAGTACATTGAGCGAAAAAGTTTAGAACTTACGATCAACGCAAAGTGCTCGTGCTTTATCCATGAAATGCATGCTTAATTTAAATGATATATTATCCTAGATATTAACGATTAATTTTACAGGAAAGTTTAAGAACTTTGATAATTTTTACACAAGGCGCTTCTTGCGCAATAACTATGTTAAGAATATAGCACACATAGATTGATTTCACTTTTCTTTTTGGACAGTGTATGCTCGAGAAAAGTTCTTGTCTCAGCCAATAGCATGCGTGCACCTTTGGTTGTATGCGTGAATTATACATGCATAAGAACTTTAAAGTATGTATGTATGTGTTGTTATTCACTATTATTATTCAGAGTTGTAGGTTTTCCCTTATTGTTATATATTCGGAGTCCTTTTCTAAATTCCATCCAATTCTTGTCGCTAAATTCAATTACTGAATAAATAAATAAATTATTGAACAAATGACTACTACATAAGTTTCTCTACAGTTTTCTATTTCTGGTGTAATTTTAAGTTTACATGATGTGTTCCTATGATCTATCTTGGCTAGATTACAAACTTCAAATTCGTTAATTATGCTTTGGATTAAATTGTTATTGTTTGGGTAATAAATACTATGTTTCTTAAAAAATTACGACCATATTTTCGATACCTGGATGTAAAAGATTCTTGTGGTTGCTTACTATCATTTCTATTGCTTACTATTATTCTACTATCTATTCTATTATTGCATAGTCCGAATATATTTCAATTTAATATATTTTCGTAATATTCGAGTTGTTCGATGGTTCATAATTTCTTTAAATGCTTGTTATATGATTTCAAAATTTGAGTCGTATTCAATGTATAATACGCTTGAATTGTTGCAAAATTGTTTTATCCGTATCTGTTTAACTTCAACTTCAACTTCACTTTATCGACATCACTTCTAATCATTTCTATTTGTCTTCTAAAATAATTTAATGGTAAAATGTGTTAAGTTTTCGTTATCTTTTTCAGTGCTATGTGTTTTAGTATCTTGTTCGCCTAGCATATTTTCTTCAATTTTGATGCGTGATAAAGCATCTGCTACGTGGTTTAACTTTCCTTCTAAGATTGAGAAATTATATTCACTGAGTTTGATAAGCCAATGTTGTAATTTCATGTTAGGTTCTTTAATGTTATTCAGCTAAACCAGTGGCTTGTGATCGCTTAAAATGTAAAATGTTCTGCCATATAAATATGGGCGAAAATATTTTACTGCCTTTTACTGCCTATTTTACTGAGTTTAGCCTTAAAAGAATGGTTGAATAAGGAAAAAGTTCAAATAACAACAAGTCAAAATTGTGTAGCGGATGTAGAAAGACTACATACGACAATTATTGAAAATATGCGTATTATAAATACTAACGATGAAGAAGAAACCAGACTCATAAAATTGGAGTTAATTGTATACAATTATAAACATAAGCTAAAACATAGCTCTACTGGCAGAACTCCAGCTGACATTTTCATTTATTCAGGTACAGCCAAATATAATACCCAGAACATGAAAGAGACAAGAATAAACAATCTTAATAAAACACCGGAATGATTTCGAAATAAATACTTAGTTTAGGATAGAAAAATCCTTACCCACTGGGAAAATAGAATAAGTTGATGAAGATCATTTTGAAGAGACTAGCAGAGGTCGAAAAAATAAGCATTATAAAACGAATTATCAAAAACAAAAGAAATTAAATAAGAGCAAATATTTACAGGAGGACGCAATTCCAAAACAGGACCTATAACTTTCATTTTTCTGTCATTAATGATATCAACTATATTACCAGGAAGTAATAACCAGCTTATAGATATCAAGCCTTTTAAATCAAATAATGGATACTTACTCATTAAATTAGTTATGAGCACCATTGTCTCACAATAAATTTAACATAGATAGAAGACATATATGACAAACTAATGTTAAAGACGAAAAAGTATAGATAGAATTATATAACAGAAAAGTTGCAAAGAGAAATAAAAGGTATCCGAATGGTAAAAAGAAGTAAAATGAATTACTTTTTTTGTAGGAACAACATACGAACACTTATTTGGAACTCTAGATAACAATGGTAAAGAAGAACTTGAAAAAAAATGAATTCAATAGCTCGAAATAATATTCAAATAAACGAATTCAACCATGTAATTGAAGAAGCCAACCAAGGAATAGAAATAGTAAACAAAGAAGAGAAGAAAGAGAAGAATCTAAACTACTGGAACTACATTCAACTAACAACAATTTACGGAAAATATTGAAGATTTTGAAAGGGGAATGCAACTAACTAGATTAGGAATTATTAATCCAAAATTATTATATCGCGATTATCTCACACACGTTAATTCCGAAAAGCTACTTAATATAAAAACATCTTTTTGGCTTATATCCGATACGAATGAAATTTTGATTATTTCATACATTCCTAGAGACTACGTTGAAAATGCTACGCTACTCCGTAGTATATCGTTTTGCCCTCGCTATCGCTCTCTCTTTAAACAGAGCCGTAGCAAAGCCAGAGCCGAAAAATTGAAAAGCATTTGCTGTGCTCTGCTTGTAACTTTGTTGCGTCATTGGCTATGGCAATGGCAATAGCAAAAAATTAAATGGTGTGCTCTGCGTAGCCGTAGCGGTAGTTGCAAACTGAAAGCGAGATGAGAGCAGACCAGATGAAATTGTGTCAATTACTAAGGCTCTTGTGCGCTTTTGTTTTTGCTAGAATTCTGCGATATTTTTTTTCGTCGAAAGAAATCCAATAATTATCTGTTAATTACTTGCTTTGTAAAAATCTAAAATACGAATTGTAATAAATTATCTATTATTTATCTATTTAAATTGTACATTCTTTCTTTTTTTATATGTTTATTGTATTGAATCAAAAATAGCATTCATTTTTTAATAACAACACAGTTAACTTAGGTAATGTTTTGCCAAGCCTGGTTGGGTTCTCAGGCTTTATCGTGGACAAACGTCACATAGGTAGTCGGGGGGCTCTGGGTCGTCTCCTCTGTCGTGGTTAGAGGAGGTCCTTAAAGGGTCTTATCTTGAGCCTCCTGACTACACTCCTCTTTTGCTACCCGGTTACAGTGTCGCTGCAAGCGTTCGTTGTTTTGGTTAGTGAATGCTTCGAGGTCTCTGTGCAAGGCAGAATTTCTGACTTACCAGTCAGCACCGGTCATGCGGCACAAGGCAAAGTTTTGGAGGGTCTGAGTCCGTCTTCGATTTGTACGAGATGCGATTCTCCAAATCCGGATAACGTACCCCAACTCGGCGCCACCAAGACGTTGTAAACTGCCCTTTTGCAGCGAAGTGGCAATGCGCTGTTGGGTTAGTAGCCAGTTGGCCTTGGCCATTTTAAATGCTTGAGTCTCTCTAATCGAATACAATTAAAAGATACTTGGCACTTATGCCAGGGCGAAGGGGGCTGTCATATATCCAGACTGCTGGCGCCTTGCCACGCCTCTGTATGCAGTTGACCGCCTGGCATTTGGAGACATTGAGCTTGATGTTCCACCTGCGAGCCCACCTCTCAAACAAGTGGATGTATTCCTGGGCCCAATCAGTGGCTTTGTACAGTGGGCGGTGATACGAGAAAGCCAAAACACATTTTCTTTGATAACTTTTTCTCAACTGGTCTGGGTGAAATTCACTTCAGTACATCTTATTGTACTATAAAATATTAGTGTATTCTCAAGTCAATTGCATTAAAATGGTGGCTTAAATTGGTGGGCAATATAAGTTGGGTTATTGACTTGATTTATAGCTCTTTGGTGGTAGTGGGGAAGTGGCGGTATAAAATGAAAGATACTTGACATATATATAATATTCTAGAAGCAACATATCAAGTTTGGTGACTCTACTATTTACCCAACTTGCTCATAAAATAGGATGTCGATATCGATTTTTATCGATTGCATGGAAGTTTTCGACTATCGGAAACAAACTCGTTACATACATTTACATTTTGCTCAAATGCAATATACCATTTTTACAAATTTTCAATGGGGTCAGGCTATAATAAAGAAGTCCACAAAAAATTTTGTATTTGTACTTGCTCACGATTTCAATATATTTTTGAGAAGGCATGTGGGCTGAATCGGAAAACAGCTATATTTCATATGTCTTAACTAAAAACACTCAAACTACAACATATATGTATACAGTTAATTTGTAGTACGATTGATATGTTGCTTCTAGGAAGAAATAATTAGTAATTGTAATAAGGGAGCACCAAAATATTGTAAGTGGTGATTATAAACGCAAAAGAATAAAGAAGAGTAGAACAAAAGCTATCCTAGTCATGTGTGGTGAATTCGAATCACTCAGAGTCGGTGAGAGAGAGAGATAGCGATTCTTAGTCTTCCTCGCTGAGTGTGCCCCGTGCATTGTGTTGTTGGTGTTCGTGCAGCCCTTTGGCGGCTGGCTCGTGTAAGGACACGAAGAAAGTGTTGCAAGAAGTAACAGTGGTTAGATCTAGTATTTGTTGCGTTGCAAGAACAAAAAGCGGTATCATTGGCTTTCGCTGCGTTGCAAGATCGAGAAGCAATTACCGCTGGTTTTCGTGGATATTCGTTGCGATGCGAAGAAAAGAATTTATTGAGACAGACGAAAGTAAATGGTCGGAGCGAAACGACGTGATTGGTCCCCCGATAAACGTTAAAGAAAAATACTAATGCAACCAACAAGGACGCCGGGACTCGCTTCTCGAAGTGAAAAACCCATTCACCAGACCATCCGACATCAGTAGTGGGAATAGGAATTTCATGGAGTTGTTGCCGGCAGTGCAGCCTCTTGAATCAATATACAATTTCGACGCTGCGGGGGCTGACGTGAGTGCACGGAGTTTGACTGCTCTGTGTACAATGAAGCGTGTGGATATGTGCTTGGCAATGGAACAGAAAGGTTTACTTATCCATTTTTTTCTGTTTTGACTCTGGAACGGAGTGTTCACTCATAAAGGAAGCTGTGGCTGGAAAATTTTCTGGAAAACGATTGCGTAATGTTGCAATGCTTTAGGTAATTGGAAATGATTATGTTTGTAGCTCATCGCAAATTTTGACCAACGTAACTATTAATGATTTTATTTGGAACAACTTTTTCACGTAGTTATTGACAAATAGTTAAAATATGATGCAATGATAGGCAGAGAAATTTTAAGTCAAAGTTATGGAGTGAGCATTGAGCCACAAAAGTTAAGATTTACAAAGTGAAACTGATTAATGTTGTATCTGAATCAAAAACTTTTGAAGATTGTGTTAACGAAAATCATGAATTAGATACAACTGACAGGGTCCGTTTAATTTATGCTTTAAAACCATACATGGAGCATTTCATCCATGGGATACCATGTCGCGTTAACACATCCAAACAAAACAGATGAAAAGGAAACTGTTCGTTGCAAGACAAATGAATTGTTGGCGGCAAACGTTATTCGGCCCAGCTGCTTACCGTTCGAGTTCGATTTTGATGGTCAGAAAGGAAAATGGAATCAATCGCTTATTTGTTGATTATAGAAAATTAAATGCCAACAGTGTCCGATAAGTATCCACTGCCTCTAATTTCCGACCAATTTGCCAGATTGCGTGGGGCAAAAAGGATTATTGTTTTCTTCGCACTATGCGGTAGTCACAGTGCGGCATCGATCCTGCGATACGTACGCAAGACTCCACTGTCATCCAATGAGGGCGCCAGCAGTCTTATAATGATTCGATTACCGACTGACTCCCCTCTACATAATGAGCGAATCTCGACGGGGAACGGTTCGCATTGCGCCCTTCGTATCAGTAAACAATCAGCGCCCTCACATTCCATAGCACTGAGGCCGAATCTCTTGAACTCGGTTCAGTTTCCACGAAATAAACGCGTTTACTTTAGGATCCAAGCTATTTGTTCTTACCAGCCGACTGAAATGAAATGCAAAAGTTAGACGGTCCATAGTGTAGCGTCGCTGATCACCATACTGTGCTCCTTTTTGCTAGCGCGCATCAGCCTCGATGTTAACATGGCTGTTTGTAATTCCAGTCGTGGAATTGACGTCATCGTTGGCGTAGGTAACTCTTAAGTAAGGCACACCTGCGAATGCTAACTGGCTTGCGTCGAAAAAACTTGCAGCTTTATTGCCCGCTCAGGTTTTGGGCCAAAGTAGGAGCTATGAGACCTTTCCACGTTATTCATATTCTGAAGCCATTTACTAATGGCGGGGACAAATCTCACGCTTGAGTATCTTTCCAGTTATCATGACACAGCTAAAAAATCCCAAAGGATCAACTGTAGACTCCCCCCCAAATTTAGTTACTGACAAAATCAGATGTGACGGGAAAATAAAACACATCAATCGGTCGGTGACGCTATTAGAAAATTCCGTAGTCTAAAAATAAAATCGATTTTATTATTTAGGGCTATTGAAAACGCTCGATGGAGCAACACTCTTTTTGTACTTCCAGGGTAATGATCCAATTTGTCGATACTTATTTTCATTTTCAATCAAAATATAAAAAATGTTAACATTTTTATACCCTTGCAGAGGGTATTATAATTTTGTCGTAACACATAGAAGGAGACATCTCGGACCCCATGAAGTATATATATTCTTGATCAGCATCAACAGCCGAGTCGATATAGCCATGTCCGTCTGTTCGTCTGTCTGTTTCTATGCTAGCTAGTCTCTCAGTTTTAAAGCTATCTTTATGCAGATGTCCCTCTTTCGGTAGCACGCATCACATATGTCAAAACCAGCTGGATCGGATCGCTATATCATATAGCTGCCATAGGAACGATCGGTCGAAAATTAAATTGTTGTATGAAAAAATATTTTCTTTTTCAAGATATCTTGACCAAACTGGGCATTTATTAGTTTTACTGTACCCTCATACATATGCAAAATCATATTAAAATCGTATATATATATATCATATAGCTGTCATAGGAATAATCGGTGCATCGGTATGAAACAAAATTGTTTTTCCAGATATCTTGACCAATCTCAGCCTTTATTAGTTTCTTTATGTTCCTCTCATGTATGTGCAAAATCGGATCAATATCGGACGACCCGTAGGAACACTCGGTCGAAAACTGGGTTTTTAATTAAAAACTTTTTTGTTTATCTAAATATCTTGGGTCTGCAAGGGTATTAGATCTTTAACGTGCCGAAGATAGCCCACCTTTCTCGATTTCTTTAAGTTTAGTAGAAATCTCGAAAAAGAAACTTTGTTATTTTTCTCACTTCTGTAATTGGATGGTTCCATTAATTTGACGTCGTTTAGGATATTAATATTTAAAATCAAAAGACACAACAGTGTTATTACTATTTCAGCAAGACTGCCCAACGTCGCATTTGCAAATTTACACAGGAAAGTTATGATTAAAGTAGGCCATCTACATGCGATTGCGGTTCGGCGGAAGGTACGACGTTAGTGGAGCTGCTCGCCAACAGATTAGTTTTTGCGTTATTTCTTCTACTTTTAGATCAGGAGTAAAATCAGTTTGGAATTCATTTCGACAAGGCACTGCACCGTTTTTGGACAGCAACATAAGTACGAATTATATTGGAATAAATCGCAAATTGCTTTAAAAAAATCAATTATGTCACTCAGACTATATAATACGCCGCTATCCTTCGACTACTTTTTCGAAAACAGATTATCAGATCTAGAAAATCTAAATATTTTAAAAAGTTTGAAAAGTCTGGTTCGTGCATTGACTTGGCTAAATATTGCAAGTCGAGCTTATTTCTTCTGAATTCTCAATGCTATGAGAATTATCTCGCTGTAAAAAGCAATTTGCCCAAAATCCGACACAGTTTTATAATTTTGTAAACTTGAAGCGTAAATCTTCAAGTTTGCCATCTTCCTTTTCTCTAGGGATGGATACAGCTAGCAATGACTCTGATTCTACTAACCTCTTTGCTACATTTTTCCAATCAACTTACTCTTCAGTCTGTCCTAATACTAATTCTTACCCTTATACTTCATTATTCCTTCACTAGTTGTATACCTCCTCCCATTATTTCACACTTCTCTCTCCTATTAGCTATAAACTCTTTATAATCTTCTTACTCTCCTGGGCTTGACAATATTTCTAGTTGTCTAACAAGGAGTGTAGTTCTTCCCTTCTTTATCCATTGCTAAAGCTTTTTAATCTATCCCTTGAAACTTCTGTCTTTCCAACTCTTTGGAAAGAATGTTATATCATTCATCTACACATGAAAGGTGGGAAGTCTGATATACAAAATTACAGGAGCATTGCAAAATTGTCCGCTATTTCTAAATTATTTGAAAAAATTATCACTTCGAATTTGCAGCATTTCTGCAAATCAGTTGTATCCCATGTTAAACATGGATTCGTAAAGAATCGATCAACTACGACCAATCTGCTTGAGTTTACTTCCTTGGTAAATGATGCTTTCCTTTCAAAAATGCAAACTGATGTTATTTACACTGACTTTAGTAAGGCGTTTGACTCTGTGCGCCATGACTTTTTTACTATTTAAACTTGACATAATAGGCTTCCCTCCGTCTCTTTTGCTTTGGATTAATTCTTCTTTAAAAGGAAGGACCCAAAGAGTAATGCTGAGGCTGAATACCTCTGAACAGGTTCACGTTACTTCTGGCGTTCCTCAAGGTAGTCATCTTGGACCTTTACTCTCTCTCTAATCTTCGGTCAGCATCCTACTCCAGCAGGCTGCTTCTTCTCAACCTTCCGTCGTTAACCTACCGTAGGACAATTCTGAGATGCTTCCTTTTGCCTGTTACATACACTTGGAATTTGCACAAATACAATATACCCTTATACCCATTTTTAATGGGTTCAGGGTATAAAAATAAATATATATATATTGTAATATTTGTGTTAATACAGTACGTCAGTGCTGGTTTGGTTATTGAAATCGAATGAATTTATTTAAAGTCAATTTATTTCACTTAGTCTATGGATACAAAGTAGCTTACATATGCTTGTGTTAGTGAGCAGATATGTTGCTCATGGAATGCGCACAGACGGAGCGTGGAAAGTGCAGCGTAAGCATAAATGGTCAGCAGAGAGGCTAGTGACCTGTGCTGCGTAGTATGATCCAGAGCCAATATATAAAGTGGCTCTGGGCTTGTTTAATGTATAATTGTTATTGTATGTGACAAAGTGCCGCGTCATTTATATAGGGTGTTCTTTAAAGGCATATACACACTACACCTTTTTATACCCTGAATCCATTATATATGGGTATAAGGGTATATTTTATTTGTGCAATATCCAAATGTATGTAACAGGCTGAAGGAAGCACCTCCGACCCCATAAAGTATATATATTCTTGATCAGCATCAATAGCCGAGTCGATCTAGCCATGTGCGTCTGTCTGTCTGTCCGTCTGTCCGTCCGTCCGTCCGTATGTATTAACGCAAGCATCTCAGAACCTATAAGGGCTAAAGACTTGAAATCTTAGATGTAGGTGCTCCTAGCTCCCGCGCAAAACGAGTTTGTTTCCGATATTCGATAACTTACTCCGCTTCCAAGCAATCGATTAAATCGATATCGATATCCTGTTTTTTGGGCAATTTTGGTAAATAATAAGAGCTAGAGTCCCCAAACTTTACATATAAGTAGCTTCTAATATAGAATATATATATGCATTTGAAGTTGGAAGAAGAGGGTTTACGGTATCCCCTAGTCGGGACTAGAACCTCTTACTTGTTAATTTCTTGTATATCTTTTTCTTCTGTTTTTTTTTTTTATTAATATACATTTATTGTTGTGTTTTGGTTGAACAGGCCATTTTGTATTTTTATTATTATTTTTTTAAAATAATTTAAAATGTAAAAATGAAGCCATACGTCCCAATCAGTCTTATCAACTGATATGTACATATGATCGTATGTATTCGTTAAATCTTCTATGACCTCTTTCGACTGTCCTGTCTGGTGGTGGTATGCTGTAGATGTTATATTATTAATTTTTAGATATTTGCAAAAGTCATTTATTATTGACTTCTTATATTCTGTTTCCATGTCCGTAATGAACGTCTTCATTGGACCGTACTTTAGAATAATAAATTCAAATATAGCTTTAGCGACAGTTTTTGCCGTTTTACTTGGGATCAGAAAGGCAACTAGGTATTTTGTTAAATCACAAATTAGTGTAGCTGTTTACTCGTTACCCTTCTCTGATCTTGGTATTGTACCTATTACCCTGTCGAAAGCGTTTGTTGGTGTTTCAGTTATAATCATAGGTGTCTTAGTGTGCTTTGTTGTTTTAGCTTTTTGGCATTTCGGACAATTACGTACGTACTTTGTTATATAACGTGTCATATTTTTCCAATAGTAATGTCTTTTTATTTTTGCAGGCGTTTTTGAAATGCCAGTGTGAATAGGATCATCATTGAATGTAGACATTATTGCTTCTTTTTCTGTTTCTTTATTTATTTGGGTCACCGGCTTGAGTAGCGCTACTCTTTAGTTCTTTAAATATATATTGCCCATATTTTTGAAAGTATCTATTGAAGTGTTTTCAAAGATCTTTTCGCTCGGTACCACTTTGAGTTGACTGATTCCTAATATTGACCTAAATCAACAGTTCCATTAGTATGAAGGTCGCTAATCCCAATTCTTGGAACAACCTTTTTACCATGTTTATCGTCGTTTTCAATGACGTCGTATACGTTGGGCTTAGAAGCTTTATCAAGATTTTGTATATTATGTATGTTAGATCTTTTGTATTAGACTTTTTAATTTTGTGATGGTTATTCTTGATAACGCATCTGCAACAAAATTATTTTTTCCCTTAAGGTATTTTACAGTGAACTTATACTCTTCTAAATCTAGTCTCATTCTTGTTAATTTTGAACTGGATTTACCATTGAAAACAGATATGTCAATGGTCTATGGTCTGTTTTAATTATGAAATGTTGACCATATATGTATGGTCAAAATGCGGTATTGCCCAGTGGATTTCTGCCAACTCTTGCTCGGTTGTACCTTTATTGCTTTCTCCTTTTGTAAATGAACGAGAAGCATATGCTACTGGCAATTGTTTATCTCCATACGTTTAAGTCAACACTGCTCCGCACGCCAGTTTACTGCCATCTGTTTTGTTGCAAAATTCTTTGCTAAAATCTGGGTATTTGTTAAGGTAGGCTTCATAAGCGTTTTTTTTTAATATTCGAAAGCATTCATCTGACCACTCAAACTTTACAGTCTTTACATAATCTTGTTATGTGACGTGAATATTCTGCAAAGTTTTTTATAAAACGTCTGTAATAATTGCAAAATGCAACGAATATTCTAGCGCTATCAGCGTCTGTAGGGACTGGATATTTTTCAATGACCTCATCTGGCAATATACCTTGATCAGTACACTTATGACCTAAAAAAGTCACTTCGTGCCTTACAAATTAACACTTTTCTATATGTATTTAAGGGTTGTGTTGCCTACACAAGTCAAAAACTTCTTCGTTGAAAAGAATTAGGCGCTATTTTTAGACCATATGGTAATCGTGTAAAATGATAGGAGCCATTGCTCGTTGAAAAAGACGTTATATTTCTAGAATTTTCTTTTAATTATATTTGGTGAAAACCGGACATTAAATCTAAGCATGAGAAATACTTTGCTCTGCCTAATTGGTTAAGAATATCATCTATTCTTTAGAGTGGAAATTTGTCAGACAAGAGTTTTTTGTTAATTTGACGATAGTCTATAAATAATCGCCATATCTTGGTATCGGAACCAGGAAATCCGTTTTGTGGGACAAGATGTATAGGGCTGTTATATTCCGATACAGACGGTTCTGCAATTTTATCCGAGATAAGTTTTTCGATTTGATTATTAACTTCCTCTTTATGAGTATGAGGAGCTCTGTAGTTTTTAATGTGAACTGGCTCAGTATCTTTTAGTCGGAGTTTCTGTTTGTAAATATTATTGCTTGTTATGGATTCTGTTTCGAATCCGAATATGTCTGTATAATTGATGCAGAGATCTTTTATTTGTGTTTTAAATAATGGGAGAAAGTTCCTTTTTAATTTTTTCATCACCGTTTCTTGGCGATCTTTGCTAATTGCATGAACTGTTTCATAGTCACTTAGCATTTCTATTTTAATGTCCTTAAGATTTACTATTTTTATTGAATTAGTTGTATTTAAAATTCGGACAAATGTTTGTTGATTATTGGAAATAGCATTTCCAATGAATATTCCTTTATCAATTTCTTGATTTGGAATGAAAATATTGTTTTCTGGCGAAACAATTGTTACGGGGCGAAGTGAAAATAGCTGTTGACTAAGTCCTACTGGGTCTCGCATTTTTTCTGTAAGCAGCCCTCGCTGCTTACACTGGAAGCGCACCGTTAGAGTTAGCTTTTACATGATAAGTCGATCGCACGCAGCTGCACAAGCTGTCGAGGTTCATTTTCGTTTTGTGCTTGCAGCTGAGCAAAAGTGAAATAGAACAGAAGCGCTTGCGGAGCACGAATGTAAGTCTCATAATCATGTAAAATATAGGTTGTTAAATAATGAAAGAATAATAAAGATTTCAGCGTTCGAATTATATTATATCGTACCGCCACGTACGAATCGAGTTGTTTCTTTCGACGCTAGAAGTCCCTGCCGAATACGCGCCCCGGCACGAGTCTCGGTGCCAACATTCTGAAATATTCTCTGCAGCAGAGAGTGTCCGAGGGATTCTCTGCTACGGCGGAGATTTCTGCGAAGCAAGCGACTTGCAAAGTCACAACCTTAGCTGCCTATAGAGAGACACGTGGTACAAGAGCTAGACTCACACCTAGCAGCCATAACCTCAAAGCGGATTTCATAGTATTGGTGTGGCGAGATGGCTGACGGTGATGAACAAGATGCAAGTGCGAGAAGGACGACAAGTAGTATTCAACCCGGTGGAACTGCAACGCTTGTAACGGCATGGTCAATGGGACAGGCTAACGGATCGCCTGTTCCTGCTGGAGTACAAGATAAAGTCACCGGTGTAGAAAAAGGTAGCGGGGCAGCAATCATAGAAACTTATAGCGGCTGTCCGTCTACGTCGTCCGCTGCTACTGGTCCAAGGGAAAGTTCAACACCAATGCAGCAAAGAACTGAGAAAGTGGGAGCTCTTTTCGACCCTTTGGGATACCAGAAAGTGATCTACAAGCAGAAACAGGTTGCGGCTAATTAGAGTGCACACTCCAGTTTGCTATATCAAGCAAATACGGCGGTGTTTAACCAGGCTACGGAGCCCAGTACTGCCGCGTACATGGGCCACACAGGTCTGGGAGCGCTCAATAGATCGATTGATCTTAATCAATTTGACAATGGGCAAGCCCTGGATGCGGTGCGCGGAAAACTTATGATCCCAGCTACAGTGCCGTATGCTATAGGATCATTGCGAATGTTGTATGGCCGCTCTGAAATAGTACATGCTGCTCTGCAGCAAAAGCTCCGAGAGGAACCAGCAATAAAGTCGGACAACTTGAACACCGTTATCCGACTGGCCCTAGCTGTCCAAAACTACTGCGCAACGATAGCGGCCATTGGTTTGCACGAATATCTTTACGATCCTGCGCTGCTGAACGAGCTTGTTGCTAAGATGATTGGGACCGGCATCGAATGTCGAATGAAGGTAGCAGTTTGGCCACCTTTGATAACTGGCTGTTCAATGTGGCATGTGCGCGACTACACCACTGGCTGGTAACGAAAAGAAGAGCTCCACGAAAACCACTAGAGAGCGTATTTTTGTGCACAACACGGTAGATAGTCCTGAGGGTTCTCAGCAACAACGCTCACAACAGGAACAGGAGAGGGTTTCATGTGCGAAGTGCGCCGGTAACCACCGTCTATCAGATTGCGACGACTTCAGATCAATGGGTACAAATCAGCGCTGGGAACTTGCTAAGGAAAAGAAGCTCTGTTTTTGCTACGTCATCGTGCACAACAGTGTAAATCAAAGAAGAAGTGTCATGTAAATGGTTACGAGTCAACGCACCATGTGCTGCTGCATACGCCTACCATGAGTGGTAGTAAAGTCGAGCACACGGGCCAAGGTAGCAACCACCGGATTAAGGCAAGTGAGTCTGCCGTTATGTTTCACGGCAGCTCCGCAAGTAAGACACTGTTTCGATATGTTCCAATCACGCTCTATAGTAAATCAAAAAGCCTGCGCGCATATGCATTGGTGGATGAAGGAGCTGAGTGTACGTTAATAGGAAGAGCGCTTGCAGACGAGCTGGAATTAGATGGTCCTGCGACCCAGCTGTGTCTTAAATGGACAGGGGACATAACCAAGAATGAACCTGAGTCGATGTCCGTGGCTGTGAGCATTTCAGCTCCAGAACATAACGCAATACAGTATGCCTTAAAAAACGTGCGAACAATAGCGAACTTGGACTTACCAGAGCAAAGTATCGGGCCACAGTTGCTCAAGTCTCGGAAGCACTTATCTACGCTTCCTATTCTGCCGTTTAACAACGTCAAGGCTCAGCTTATGGGCCGTATATGGCCGCCCCATTGTGGGAGACAGCACCACGCCTCGGCTGCTATATATTTGCCAGTGCAGTGCGGCGCGTGGGTTGGATGAAGCTCTGAAGAACTATTTTTCAATTGAGTCACTAGGTGTGAGCGTTTCCTCACATCCGCTGCGATCCAAAGAGGACGAACGCTCGATGCAGATTATGGAGGCAACAACTACCTGGCAGACCGGCCTGTTATGGAGGTTCGATCGCATGCACCTGCCAGACTCTTATCAGATGGCTGTTAGGCGCCTGAAATGTTTAGAGGCAAAGATGTCAAAAGACCCACCACTGAAAGAGTTCATGATGAACACGATGCATGATTACAAGCAGAAGGGATATATCCACCGGTTGAAGGATAGTGAGTTAGTAGCTAACACTACATCATGGTTTCTTCCTATCTTTACAGTCACCAATCCGAACAAGAAAAAGACGCGCCTGGTTTGGGATGCGGCTGCCAAAGTAAGTGGCATGTCGCTGAACGATTGTTTGTTGAAAGGTCCAGATACACTAGCATCTTTGATGGGAGTACTAATACGCTTCCGAGAGCGTCCTTTCGCAGATATGTTTCATCAAGTCAAGGTGCGCCTAGAAGACCAACCGGCACAGAAGTTTCTCTGGCGTGATGGAGATTCGTCACGCTTCCCCGAATCATTCGTTGTGCAAGTCATGACGTTTGACGCATCCTGCTCGCCAGCTCTAGCAAATTACGTCAAGAATCGCAATGCCGAGCGGTTTGTAGCGGAGCATCCGGATGCCGTAAAAGCGATTTGCAAAAACACATTTGTCGACGACTGGCTGCAGTCGGTGGATACTGGAGCTGTAGTTATACAGATAGCTGAGACTGTAAAAATGATTCATGCTAGTGGCGGCTTCGAGATGCGCCGCTGGACATCAAATTCGAAGCAAGTTATACAGGCGCTGGAAGACGACTGTGAGGAGTTGGACAAGCGTATCAGCGCTCAGGATGAAGCGCAAGAGAAGGTCTTAGGCCTGTGGTGGCTACCTGGACAAGATCTGTTGACGTTTGTGGTGACGCCGAACTTGCTCGCGAAGGCATCTAAGGAGCGCCCAACTAAAAGACGTGTTCTGAGTGTGATCATGTCTATTTTCGACCCGCTCGGGCTGCTAGGATTCTTTAATATACGCGCTAAGATCATCCTTCAGAACATATGGCGATCCAATATCGGATGGGAATACGACCTTACCAACGAAGACGAAGCCGATTGGCAACACTGGCTTGATCTAGTTTCAAATTTGAATGCCGTCCGCATTCCACGGTGCATGAAGTGGGAGAGCCGAACCTAGGCTGTGCAGATGCATACATTCGTTGACGCCAGTATGAATGCTTACGCCGCAGTTGTATTTTTGCAGGCTGAACTTGATGGCCAAGTACATTGCAGTTTGGTCGCCTCGAAAACGAGAGTAGCACCCAGTTCCATACCTCGAATGGAACTGATGGCCGCGGTCTAAGGTCTGAGACTGGCCAAATGTATCCAAAAGGAAATATCGGTACGCATACATAGATGAACATTCTAGACAGATTTAAAGGATGTGCTCTACTGGATCCGTTCCAATGTTCGTAAGTTCGAGCAATTCGTAGCGTTTCGGATAGGAGAGATTTTAGAAGAATCAGATGGGGACAGCTGGCGATGTGTACCATCGGCTCAAAACGTGGCAGACGATGGTACGAAATGGACCTAAACGTCTGAAATTCATGGCTCAACCAGGTGGTTCAATGGACCACCATTTTTGTATCTAGAAGAATCGCAGTGGCCACAATAGGAAATAGGCCCTGCATTAAACATGTTGTACCATGCTGAAGAACAACCCAATCACACGTCGTCCTGGAGATGTATTCTGCCGGATCTGCAGCGTCTCAGCAAGCTAGAAAAATTGAGAGCCGTACAGCTATGCGTACTGGATTTCCTACGGAATATTACTAAGAAGGTCAGATTGGAAGGAGGACTGGATTTGCAGAAGACGCTGATCCTTAAAAGAAGCAATGAAATGGATTTTATTTTTATCCGGATTTGTCAAGAAGAGGAGTTTTATAGTGAGATCACCTGCTTAAGGTCGGGGCGCCGCTTAACCGATCGCAAAAGCTTGCTGTTTAGGTGCTCCCCTTATGTGGATGACTCGGGCATTCTACGTATTAAAGGACGGATAGACAATAAAGAAGGAGTCGAAGTCTGCGTAAAACGCCCGATAATTCTGCCAAGACGACATCAATTGACGTATCTGCTGGTTGAGTGTTATCACCGCAGATATCATCACCTACACAACGAAATCGTCATAAATGAACTGCCGCAGCGGTACTGGGTTTGTGGCTTACGAGCTTTGGTGAGAGAAGTTTCCAATACCTGCCCAGCGTGCCGCATACGACGCGCCCGCATAAAGCCGCCAGGGATGGGCGACCTGCCAATCGAACGATTATCGCCCTATACTCCACTGTTCACATATACTGGAGTGGATTACTTCGACCCCTACGACGTTGTCGTTGGACGGCGTCGTGAGAAGCGCTGGGGCGTGCTATTTACATGCCTCACGGTGCGCGCCGTTCACCTAGATATAGCTACGTCGCTCTCAACTGACTCATACTTATGCGTTCTGAAGTCGTTCGTGGCCAGACGCGGCTGCCCCCGCCGCATGCAGGCACAAATTTCAGAGGCGCAAGCAGGGTATTAAAAGATGAAATTGAACGTATATCGCCCGCTTTGATCGAGCGACAGTACCCAGAACTCGAGTTTACCTTTATCCCGCCAGGATCACCCCACATGGGAGGATCGTGGGAACGAATGGTGCGCTCTCAAAGTCAATACTGTCGGAAATTCTGCCGCCCTCTGGGTTACGAGAGGAGGTGCTACGAGCAGCATTGGCTGACGTAGAAAGCGTGCTCAACTCAAGGCCACTCACTTATGTTCCCTTGGAGACATCTGAGTCCGAAGCCCTGACTCCAAATCATTTTCTTATAGGTCATTCAAGCGGATCGCGTGAGAGAGGATTACGGGAGCAAGGCGGAGCTAGCTTGGCACGAGGCTTCCGAGTTGTCAGTCAATTGGCTGACCAATTTTGGAAGAGATGGCTGCGCGAGTATTTGCGTACACTCACCAAACGTACTAAGTAGTTTCAACCGCCACTCGAACCAATATCAGTCGACGACATCGTCATAATAGTGAACGACGGTGCCAAGCGAAACTGTTGGACAAGAGGAGTGGTCGTAGACGTGCACCGTTCAAAGGATGGCCAGGTCCGAAGTGCCGTGGTGCAAACCGCCGATGGAATTATTACTCGCTCCGCCGTCAAGCTAGCTAAGCTTGACATCAAAGTTGGTAACACACTGCACGGACGTTCGTGAATTACGGGGTGGGGAATGTTACGGGGCGAAGTGAAAATAGCTGTTGACTAAGTCCTACTGGGTCTCGCATTTTTTCTGTAAGCAGCTCTCGCTGCATACACTGGAAGCGTACCGTTAGAATTAGTTTTTACATGATAAGTCGAGCTGCACAAGCTGCATTTTTGTCGAGGTTCATTTTCGTTTTGTGCTTGCAGCTGAGCAGAAGTAAATGAGAACAGAAGTGCGTGCGAAGCACAAATGTAAGTCTCATAATCATGTAAAATATAGGTTGTTAAATAATGAAAGAATAATAAAGATTTCAGCGTTCGAATTATATTATATCGTACCGCCTCGTACGAATCGAATTGAATCGAGTTGTTTCTTTCGACACTAGAAGTTCCTGCCGAATACGCGCCCCGGCACTAGTCTCGGTGCCAACACCTAGCCAGTCGTATCTGTGGGCCAATCTCGACACGGTTTTCCTCACGCGTTGACGTCCGGCCGTGGGAGATATTGTGGCATTCCTGCAATACCCTCTGTCGCTGATCACTAGACACACATAACTTCCAAGCAATGAATTCCTCGTCATCCGTCGCTGTCGCTATACAGTTGCCATTCTCTTCTATGTAGTCCGAGAACTTAGCCGGGGGCTCGGCGATTTATGTACATATACCCGCGACCCACTTGCAAGGTGACTCGGCTACCACTGCTTGTTGACAGGTCTCTAGAGGATGTCTTGATGATCCGTTATCACGTCGAAATGGTGCCCCTCTAGGTAGCAACTCAGTTTCCGGATCGACGATACGATTGCTAAGCACTCCTTCTCGGTGGCGGAATAGTTCACTTCCGCTTTCAGTAACTTTCGGCTCGCGTACGCTATCACTCGCTCCTGTCCTTCAAGCGTCTGTGCCAGCACTGCGCCGAGGCCGTACACGCTCACTTCAGTCCGCAAGACGATTTTGGCAGAAAAATCAGGACAAGCCAACACAGGGGCAGTCGTCAAGCTATCCTTCAATTGATGCAATGGCTCTTCCTGTTCTTGTTCCCATGCCCATATCCAACCCTTCTTTAAGAGCGTTGTGAGCGGCTGTACCTGAATCGCGAAGTTGGAAACGAAGTGCCTGTACCATGACGTCATCCCTTGACATAACCGCAACTCCCAACAATTTGTCGGGGCCCTCAGGTTAAGTATCGCCTCTACCTTCTCTGGATCGGTATGTATTTCTTCCTCGCAAATGACATGGCCAAAGAAGACCAACCTTTCCCGGAAGAAGATGCACTTATTTCTATTCAGCCTGAGATTGACTGCCCTCAACCGATGAAACAGACCCCTTAAATTATCTACATGTTCTTCACTCGTTGCCCCTATTACCACAAAATCGTATAGGTAGGCAAACGCATGAGGCTCCATCTCTGGGCCTATTACTGTGCCTAAGGCTCGTTGAAAAATTGCACATGCTGCCATTGGTATTTGCCAGTACCCATCCTTCAAGGCCAGAGTGGAGATGAACCGGGTGTGACACATCCGCTCTAGGATGTGGTTGATCCGAGGGACGGGATAAGCATCCGGAACGTAATGAGCATTGAGCTGCCGGTAGTCGAAGCGCATACGCCACTCGCCAGTCTTCTTCATTACTAGGACAATTGGGGGGCTGTGCGGACTACGCGACGGCTCGATGGCACCTGCCTGGATCAGCTCATCTACCATCATTTGGTGGGCCACTTCCGCAGGGGTCGTTGTCGGCGGGGCGGGGATCCTCCTGTCCACAGCGGTAGCGAATATACCGACCAAACTATACCTCTCTCTCTATGTTTACAACTACTCTACCGCGTCGTAGCCACGTTCCAACTACACTATTGGGCCGTAGCCACATTTCAACTACACTATCGGGCCGTGGGCTCGCACCAACTATGATATCGGGCCGTAGCCTCGCACCACATGCTACTACTCTAGGTTAGGGTGAATATCGGCTATTCCCGATTTTAGCACAAATACGACCACCCAAGAATACAAGGACCAGCAATTTCCTTCATCGTTTTCCTTATACTCACTCTATTCAGTTGTTCATTAACTACTGCCCTACTGTGTTTCCTGAATTAAGGCCCTGCCGCACTTCTTGCACTTCATCACTCACACTTCTCTTCGCTGCACGTTTACTCACCCTGATAGTTTTTTCACAAGTGCCGGCATGCTCGCTAGCGAGCCATGCGATCACCTCGGCCACTTAGCTTTGCCGCAAGTTTTCGCAACTTCGTCTCGGAGCATTCGCTCTTTGCCACCAAATGGAAGTTGCGCTCTCGAAGGCGGTGTTGAGCAACAGATCAGCAACGCACGGTTGTTGTGACGGCCGGGCGTTGAATTCAAAATTAATTCTAACTGAGCTCCTTGCCCTTAACTAGCTTCAATACATCGGAACCTTGCCGATAACTGTGCTTATTACTAATACAATGCTTATAACCTATGACGATAATTATGAACTGGGGGTGGCTACCTTAGTGGCCGCCTCACAGTATATCGATGGGGGTTGTATTTGCAATCTTTTGAGTTTGATATTGTTTATAGGAGGGAAAATGCATGGCGCACGTAGATTTCTTTTCTCGAACCCCAATTTCAGAGAAGCCTCAGCTCGTATATAAAACCACTGAAAAACGAGTAAACTTAACTGACTTGGTGACACCAAGCTTATAGCTGAACACTAACGAGACACCGAAATATAAGCTTTAATATTTAAATTACAAAACAATAAAATTTACGAAAATATTGAAAATACATATAAATTGAGATTATTTTTTTTTTTTTTTTTTTTATTTTTTTTATTTATTTATTTATTAATGGTCGACAAAACGAGTGTCTTCCTCATTATTCAAAAGATTGTACAATAGAATTATATGCTAAAAGCCTAGTTAAGGATACAATTTTCTAAATAGCATCACCGACCGATGGAGGTGTTTTATTTGCCAGTCCGGCCAGCTGTGCCCCTTTTCACAGCTAATTTTGTCAGTGACGCTAATAGAGCCTACATCTAAGCAGAAGGTTGTAAGTAGGAAAAAAGTGATCTCAAGTAAAATTAAAAAAATCTTAAATTGCTATATTAATAAAGAAAATACAATAAATAGGAAAAAAGAAAGTAAGAAGATTGTTAATAAAGTTAAGCAATGTAAGTTAGATAAAGAGTGTTAAGTAGATAGGACAAAGAGAAAAGTAATGGGAAATCACCGACCCGGTGGAGGAAAAGTTTTCAGCCTGTCCGGCAAGCTATGCCCCTACTCATAGCTAGGAATGGTCAGCGATTTCCCGAAGGTATCCAGAAAGCAACGATTTTATTAGGGGTAAAGACAGTTCGGTAGAGAAAACGTGATGCAAACTATTATAATTTTTACATAGCACGCGAAAAGAATTGTGCACAGCGTAATCAGTTGTGCACGTAGATAGTAATAAGGGGCGATAATTTCTGGTTGGTCTAGCCGGAACAGAGAATTGAAGACGCCCTAGCAGAAAAGGAGAATCAATGTCGCCAATAATCAACTTATGTAGAAGGACAACACCGAGAATTGTCCTACGGTTGATTAACGACGGAAGGTTGAGAAGAAGCAGTCTGCTGGAGTAGGACGGCAACCGAAGATTAGGGTCCCAATTTAAACCTCGTAAGGCAAAAAGCAGAAATTGCTTCTGAACAGATTCAATACGATCCTGGCTGTTGATATACTGTGGAGACCAGATGCAAGAGCAGTATTCAAGGATAGGGCGAACAAGAGAGATGTACAGAAGTTTTGTTATAAAAGGATCGTTAAACTCTTTAGACCATCGTTTAATGAATCCAAGTACACCTTTTGCCTCATTAACAATGGTATCTATGTGAAGATTGAAACAGAGTTTAGAATCAAAAATAACGCCTAGATCCTTAACTGTTAGTATACGTTGCAAAGGGATATTGTCGATTGTATAACTGACAAGATAAGGTGTAGTACGATTAAAAGTCATAAACATACACTTTGAACAATTAAGATGCAATTGATTGGCCGAACACCAAAGTTGCATACCGTTCAAATCTTCTTGTAGACGAGAATGATGTAGGGGGTTAGTGTCTGATAGAAAAAGTTTGACATCGTCCGCGTACATGAGTACACGGGCATGCGAATTAACAGAGGGGAGATCATTTATAAAAAGAGTAAAGAGTAAAGGTCCAAGATGACTACCTTGAGGAACACCAGAAGTAACGTGAACCCTTTTAGAGGTAGTCAACCTTAGTATTACTCTTTGGGTCCTACCTTTTAAATAAGAATTAATCCAAAGTAAAAGGGACAGAGGGAAACCTATTCGGTCAAGTTTAAAAAGTAAAATGTCATGGTGCACAGAGTCAAACGCCTTACTGAAGTCAGTGTAAATGACATCAGTTTGCATTTTCGAAAGGAAAGCATCATTTACCAAGGAAGTAAACTCAAGCAGATTGGTCGTAGTTGACCGATTCTTTACGAATCCATGTTGAACAGGGGAAACAACTGATTTGCAGAAATGCTGCAAATTCGAAGTGGTTATTTTTTCAAATAATTTAGGAATAGCGGACAGTTTTGCAATGCCCCTGTAATTTTGTATATCAGACTTCCCACCTTTCTTGTGAAGAGGAATGATATAAGAGATGGAAAGACAGAAGTTTCAAGGGATAGATTAAAAAGCTTTAGCAATGGATAAAAAAGGGGGGAACTACACTCCTTGAGTAGACAACTAGGAATATTGTCCGGCCCAGGAGAGTAAGAAGATTTTAAACAGTTTATAGCTAATAGGAGAGAGGAGTGTGAAATAATGGGGGGAGGTATAGAACTAGCGGAAGAAATAGTATAAGGGTAAGAATTAGTATTAGGACAGACTGAAGAGAAAGTTGATTGGAAAAAATTAGCAAAGAGGTTAGTAGAATCAGTGTCATTGCTAGCTTTATCCATCCCAAGAAAAAAAGAAGATGGCAAACTTGAAGATTTACGCTTCAAGTTTACAAAATTATAAAACTGTCTCGGATTTCGGGCGAATTGCCTTTTACAACGAATTAGATAACTCTCATAGCATTGAGAATTAAGAAGAAAGAAGTTCGACTTGGCTATGGAATATTTAGCCAAGTCTGTACACGAACCAGACTTTTTAAACTTTTTAAAATATTTGAATTTTACATTTTTTAGATGTGATATTGTGGGAGTAAACCAGGGTGGTTTTGAAAAAGTAGTCGAAGGAATTGACTAAGGAATACACACATCTAAGAGGGAGTTTAGGGTGATATAAAAAATTAATGGCTGTATTCATATCAACTGAGTCATATAAGAAAGACCAATCGGTTGAATAACTAAGCTGATTCAGCAAAGAATAATTTCCTTTGCGAAAGCAATAGCGGGGCTTATTGGCTGATGAGCACGAAATGAAAGGATTACAATTTAGCATTGTAATCTCTAAAGTTGGATGATAGACATCCTTAGGAAGAGATAAAGGAGGGGACCTAGACACATTAGAAATAAGGTAGTCGTTAACAAATACAAGGTCAAGTGTTCTATTCATATGATTAGAAATTGAATTGATTTGAAACAACGAAAGATCAAGCATGCAGTATATAAAATCGTGCTGTGCTGAGGGCACTGGATAATTTTCAGCAGTGAATAATGACCAAGAGATGTTCAGCAAAATCATAGACGGACTTTTATATACTCACATGAATGTTTGAGAGCATTACCGGTCAAGACAGTGGTGATGAGTGGTCTCGTTGAAACAGACGCAAATGGTGGTACCAGAAGTGGTACAGAGAGGTGTGGTGGCGTTAAAACATACGCAAATTGTAGTACCTGTGAGGGTGCTAATAAAGATTGTGGCGTTGAAGCAGGCACAAATGGTAGTACCAGTGAGGGTGTTAAAAAAGATTGTAGCGTTGAAACAGACGCATAAGCTTGCACTAGCAAAACCATTCTGAGAAACATAGGTAGAATTGGTGCGTTTCAAAATGATTATCCATTTTAAATTTTTTGCAAAATTTAACCTTGAGCATTGTTTATGTAACACCTGAGCAGTGCCTGTCAACGCGAATTGCTGAATGCATACACGAGGTCGTGTAAGCGTCAGGATTGGCCATCTCGGAGAATGTATGTACCAAAAATGACTGTGAACATAACATAACATCATAAGAAATATTAATTTTCAATGATTCTATATCGCGAGGGGTGGAGATATTGAATTTGCTTATTAACACATTAACAAAAGAATCAAAACAGGCAATAACACTTTGCACAATTTATAAAAACGCAAAATTTGGAAATAAAAAGCAGGATTATAGCGCAAAAATGTATTAAAATCTTGGAGCAGAGGAATACACTTCAAGCACTTTCAACTGAAAACTCTCTCCCGATTAATCATAAATTTATTTATTAAATGGTCAAGTTACTTACGGAACTGCTTGTTTCTCTTTTGGCCGGCTTGTTTATCGGTTCTCTGGTTGTAGTCCCATCTCAACAAAGCTACAATGAAATGAACAACATAAACAGCTGCAACGACAACAAAGGTGAGACGCTAATATAAACTAGCAAAAAAAAAAAATCACTACCAATCCACTTTACCTTTCCGGATAGGATCCCGGTTCTGGAACCAGTATACCCGCTCTACATGAGGCGATCACCCGATCTCATCTCCCTTATTTTAGCCATTAGATTGTCAGCTGTCATGCCACCTCTCACCATCAATGGTGAGCTGGTATACAGCCGAACATTGTTTTCCTTCAGTCTGGGCGTATAATTGTTTTCTTATTTATTTTTACAGCACATCCTCACTCTGCCTTTGTGATTTCGTGCAAGCTGCCATTTCTCTCACTTAACAGGTGCGTATAATTATTTGCTTCATCTTATAATTATTAACAATGCACCTCACCGCTTTTTCTACTATCTTTTTACAGGATATCTCCACTCTGTTATTAATAATTTCGGCAGGCTGACATTGCTCGCACTTCAACAGGATCGTATTATACTTTGCATCATCTTATAATAAACATAATTGATATTAATTTCTAAAATTTTAATTTGTTTACATAACACATTTTTTGTACAACTTTATACTGAACAGAGGACGAAAACACCAGCCAAAGTTATTGCCAGTCGCAAAGAAAATAAAACAAAGGCAAATGATATCAATACAAGGTAATTATTGCACCAATGGGGGAACAAGTACCCACTGAAATAAATGTGCGTATATATGTGCCACAAAGAGAGATGTTATATATGTTTTAAAGCGCTTATTATACCTTATCTTTCTAAAGAGCGGTAAGGGCAATCATAATGTGTATTCTGTACATATATATACAAATAGGTGGTTATCGTTCGTGCACATGCGAACACAAATATATTTTTTTGTTTTTATTTATTTGGCAGACGCAATAACCTATTTGGCCTTTCTTTCACTGTTCGCACTCTAGGAAGTTTTTCTTAAGAGAAATTTGGCGTAAGTACGTGCATATAATTAACATAAAAAAACGAAATTTAACAAATGCAAAAATCTTTTTTCAGTCAGGGGTCTCCAACAAGAGTCTGCGTCTGACTCTGTCTGCTACTCGGGGCGAGGAAGGACAACACGGAATAGACTCACTCGGATGATGTGCGCTTCGCCAGTGGCCGCTTCTTAACCAATCCTCATTGCGCCAAAATCGGGCCTTTTGGGTGACCTGCTGGCCTCTCTGGGCCGACAGCTTCTTGGACGGCCTGAACTGTCGAGCGTGGATCCTTGCCGTTGGATCTGCTGCCCGTTTCTTTTATTTATTAGCTTGTGCTTTATTTCTGTTCATCCGTGTGGGCTTAAAGTTTTAAATTTTTGTATTTTGTGTTTCAGGACTTAACATACAAAAAAATTCCTTGTTATTCTTTTCTTTTTTAGTACATATCGGCTTTGGTTGGTCGGTTAAAATTTGTCTTCGAGTACTTTTATACGGGGCTGGCATAAAAACAAGGAAAACAACTTTAATGTGGTTTCGAGCACGGCACGCCCGTCGTTGACCGCTCACAAAATCAAACTCCCTGCTGGACATTTGGGCAGCTCCATCATAGGTGCCAAAAGTCGGCAAACGCATACATTCAAATATGGTCGTCGTTGCTGCCCACAGTTACATTCTTAGGTCAACGGGCCAGTCAACGGCATCGGCAAAGGCATCCAATCCGCTTATTACCCTACGAGTGAATCAGGCGGGCAACCCCCTATTCTCTCTCACCTTTTTTCATTCAATTCGATGGAACTTGCTGTAGGCGTTGCCAGCATTCCAAAAGTTGGGGCGCTCTAAGGTGTTTAGGGCCCGCACGGATATATCAATAGACATTAGTGACTCCCCATGCAACAAGGATTCCTAACGGGAACATTGGAAGCAATGGGTTCGGTGTCGGATCTCCTGCCTCTGTATGCGCCCAGCTAGGCCGGCCTACCCCTTTCCTTACGCTTAGCCACGCACAACGTAGGGCACATCACGATCTTCTTCTATGCCCGGCTCACATTCGAGTTCTTCCTCTTATTCCGCTTAGAGCGTCATTGACACGGCCAAGAGCTAAATGCTCGCCAGAAATCAATCCCAAAATAGGCTCGGTGTTTCAGGTAAGGGCATATAAAAAACGTTATTTTTTATGCTGTGTCCTGTGCGACCCTACAGTTAATCGATTTATCCTCTCCTCCAGCGGTTGTGACTACCGAAACGTAAGGTTGCTTTTCCCAGCAGACTGACAGAGGCTCTTATATCTAACAGCCCTTTTATTTTTATCTCAGCGACCTCCACCTCGGCGAATACGCGTGGGTCTAGGCTATCCTTTCGTTTCACAGCTTCAATGACCTGGCGCCTCGTCAATTTTCGCACTGTGGACAGCATGTGTCCTCAGTTATATCAGAATATCTTTCGCTCTTCGGACTGGCAGTCTCTAAGGACATAGTCGGACTGACTACAGTTCTAACATACAAGCCTCGCAGATAACCTGCATCGCACGAAAGCTTCCTCCAGCTCTTTAGGCGGAGCTTCCGCACGATGTGGTGATATCTTAATCTTATGAACTATCGGTTTTGCTCCTTCTATAATCGCGCAACGAGTTGACGCATATGGTGGATGCTATCATCCACCTCTTCGCTGGTTGCTCTCGCTGTAGTATCTCCTACATCAAATCATGCTCCGTCTGATAGCCGCGGAATCTGTCTAAGCGACCGTGCCGCAGTTGCATCCAGCTGTCGACCCTAGAATGCCTGAGAGAGCCTGAGACAAACAAAACTAATAAATAAATAAATAACATTTGACAAAACTACAGTTGTATCACAGTTTTATCACAAGATGCCTTTGTCATTGCGGCTACCACCAGGCTACGATGAACGGTCGCGAATGTTTCACCAACATGCAAACGTGACTTACCGTCATCAACCACGACAAGAAAAACTTCTCATGGTCATGGATATTCTGCCTTCATTTATGGATAAATATGCGTGTCTCCGTCGTGTGACTTGGTTTCCTTAAGCCGAGGGAGACTTTTCTCTGTACCTGTATTGATATATTGTAGCGTGTATATGCCTTAAAAGAACACCCTTTATAAATTATGCGGCACTTTGTTACATACAATAACAATTATTCATTAAACAAGCCCAGAGCCACTTTATATATTGGTTCTGACTCATATTACGCAGCACAGGTCACTAGCATCTCTAGCTGACCGTTTATGCTTACGCTACACTTCCCAATCTGAGCGTCTGAGTCTGAGTCTGAGCGCATTCCATTAGCAACATATTGGCTCACTAACGCAGTCATATGTAAGCTACTCACTCTCTCTTGTAGCTGTTAACCAATAACAGCATAAGTATATACATATATATCTTATATTGACTTTAAATAAATTCATTCGATTTCAATAACCAAACAAGCATTGACGTACTGCAGCTACCACCACTTGCTTGGGCAACATCCCAAAAGTTACAAGCAGAATGAGATTTTCTAAAATCTAGCCTAATAAACAAGAATTCCATTGACGCAACTCACCACTCTATTAGTAATATATTTAAGAAACAAGTAATAATACCACCACCGCCGTCTCAGATCCCAAAGATGAAACAACATGCCCCAACTCTTCAGTGGAGCATGCAACTCAACGTGCATGACGAATACGACCTGTGCGATGACCGACAACGGCTGCCTGAGCCCATAGGCCCAGGACATCAGCAGCAGCCAATCAAGAAGCGCGAAGGGCACACCGCCGCTTGCGTCAACGAGGGAGCATCACCGTTCCACATACGGCGACGCCTAGCTGATGCAGCAGATGCAGCATACCTACACTTATTATTATTTTAATTATAAACATAAAAATTGTTGTAAAATTGCCCGATTAGAAGCATAGTTCGTAAAGCTATGCCAAACGATAGGTAGGATCATATAAAAACTATAATTATCGTATGTATGAGGATAATAAAATAAATATATGGCATACACTTAGAAAACAGACCCAACATGAGTTTAGTAGATTCAAAGACAATGGACTCCACTGCTAGTGTTATAATTCAAGTTGAAGTCGAGAATCCAGATCAAAAGCTAACATGTAACATTGTTAATAAAATTAGTAATTATAATGTGCATAAATATGTTTTATAAAATGTACAAACTGCACAACAAATGTTTAAAAAAGAAATACTTAAGCAGGGCTGGTATAAAAATGTACTAGAAATATAAAATTTAAGAATGACCGCCAGTGATATATCGGTCATAAGCTTGTCCCACGAACTCTGGTGGCCCTCGATAAATTGCGTTATCATGACTTTCACGGCCCTGTTGGTCCTTTCGGTAGGATTTTCTTGCGGACAGTACGGGGCGTTGTATTGGACCTTTACACCCAAGCACTCCAGAAAAGCCTTGAAACTACGGCTTGTAAATTGTACTCCGTTGTCGCACACGAACTTCCTGGGTACTTAAAATGCTCTCCCGGAATGCGATCTGCAGGTGTGCCGACGTGGCCTTCCTGAGAGGGACCATTTCCACCCACTTTGAAAAGGCATCATGGAGCTCCACAATGCTGTGTTGCCATGCTTCGAGCGTGGAAGGGGCCTGACGAAGTCCGCGCAGAGTACTGCAGTCTCCGCCACCAGCCTCGTCAGCATATGTCCAGCCGGTTTAAGTTGCTCGCTCTTGAATTTTTGACAGATTTCGCAGCACTTCACGTACTTGGCGGCGTTGCGAAACATACCTAGCCAGTCGTATCTGTGGGCCAATCTCGACACGGTTTTCCTCACGCACTGACGTCCGGCCGTGGAAGCATTGTGGCATTCCTGCAATACCCTTTGTCGCTGATCAGTTGCCCATTCTCTTCTATGTAGTCCGAGAACTTGGCCGGCTCCTCGGCGATTTATGTACGCATACCCGCGACCCACTTGCAGGGTGACTCGGCTACTACTGCTTGTTGACAGGTTTCTAGAGGATGTCTTGATGATCCGTTATCACGTCGAAATGGTACCCCTCTACGTAGCAACTCAGCTTCCGGATCGACCATTCGATTGCTAAGCACTCCTTCTCGTTGGCGGAATAGTTCACTTCGGCTTTCAGTAACTTTCGGCTCGCGTACGGTATCACTCGCTCCTGTCCCTCAAGCGTCTGTGCCAGCACTGCGCCGAGGCAGTACACGCTCACTTCAATCCGCAAGATGATTTTGGCAGAAAAATCAGGACAAGCCAACACAGGGGCAGTCGTCAATTGATGCAATGGCTTTTCCTGTTCTTGTTCCCATGCCCATATCCAACACACCAACCGGTCCTATTACTGTGCCTAAGGCTCATTGAAAAGTTGCACATGCTGCCATTGGTATTTGCCAGTACCCGTCCTTCAAGGCCAGAGTGGAGATGAACCGGGTGTGAAACATCCGCTCTAGGATGTGGTTGATCCGGGGAACGGGATAAGCATCCGGAACGTAATGCGTATTGAGCTGCCGGTAGTCCATGCGCACGCGCCACTCGCCATTCTTCTTCATTACTAGGACGATTGGGACGCTGTGCGGACTACGCGACGGCTCGATGGCACCTGCCTGGATCGGCATCTACCATCATTCGGTGGGCCACTTCAGCAGGGGTCGTTGTCGGCAGGGCGGGGATCATCCTGTCCACAGCTGTAGCGAGTATACCGACCAAACTATACCTCTCTCTCTATGTTTACAACTACTCTACCGGGCCGCAGCCACGTATCCCCAACTGTACCGGGCCGTAGCCTTGTACCACCTACTCTACCGGGTAGTAGCCACATTCCAACTACACTATTGTGCATTAGCCACATTTCAATACATCGGCATCTTGCCTTAACTGTTCTTATTACTAATACAATGCTTATAACCTATAATGAAAATTATGAACTGTGGGGTGGCTACCTTAGTGGCCGCTTCACAGTATATCGATGGAGGTTGTATTTGCAATCTTTTGAGTTTGATATTGTTTATAGGAGGGAAAATGCAAGGCGCACGTAGATTTCTTTTCTCGAACCCCAATTTCAGAGAAGCCTCAGCTCGTATATAAAACCACTGAAAAACGAGTAAACTTAACTGAATAAATATTGCAAATACATATAAATTGAGAATAGGCTTACTTTATCGTAAAATTCATCGAACCCGATGGTTACCAGTAGTTCCGAAGGCATATAGATGGGCCGCTATTAATCATATTCACGAGGCTATAATGCAACTTGGTTCGGAAAAGACCCTTGATAAGGTGTATAGTTGCTATTGCTTTGACGGAATGGCAAAATATGTCAGAAAATTCGTTAACAATTGCATAACGTGTAAACTATCGAAACCACCTTCCGGGAAAATTCAACAAGAAATACATCCGTCACCCAAAGTTGAAATACCATGGCACACAATTCATTTAGACATCACTGAAAAATTAAGTGGCAAATGCGACCAAAAGCAATTAGTCATTGTTCTTATAGATGCGTTTACAAAGTACGTGTATTTTACTGCAAGTGGTATACAGTCAGTTAAGGCAGTTATATCTTTGTTCGGTGTACCAAGCCGTATGATAGCTGATCAGGGCCGATGTGTTGTGGCGTGTTGGCATAGGAGCTAGTCGCGCGAATATGCAGGTTGAGCGTGTGATGAGGCACTATCAAATGTTTGCTAATATGTGTAGACACAGGTCAACTTTCATGGCAAGAGGCATTAAGAGGTTCAATTGGCAATAAATTGCACATCCAATCGTGTTACCAAATCGTGTCCACTACAACTTCTAATAGGAAAAGATGTAAGGCCTTTAGGGATGTTGTCAAATATTGTCAATGAAAAAGATGAATATTTACTAGATCCAATGTCACAAGCTAAAAACAACATCGACAAAACCAAAGCGAAAATTGTAAAGCATAAAGTGGGTGATTATGTTCTACTGAAGTGTGGAGAGAGGAATCAAACCAAAGTAGATCCTAAATTGAAAGGACTGTTTGTCATAATGGAACTATTGGATGGAGATCGATTTGGTTTGAAATCATTAAACAGTAAACGGACTTTTAAATACTCACATGAATGTTTGAGAGCATTACCGGTCAAGAAAGTGGTGATGAGTGGTCTCGTTGAAACAGACGCAAATGGTGGTACCAGAAGTGGTACAGAGAGGTGTGGTGGCGTTAAAACATACGCAAATTGTAGTACCAGTGAGGGTGTTAATAAAGATTGTGGCGTTGAAGTAGGCACAAATGGTAGTACCAGTGGGGGTGTTAAAAAAGATTGGTGCGTTGAAACAGACGCATAAGCTTACACTAGCAAAACCATTCTGGGAAACATAGGTAGACTTGGTGCGTTTCAAAATATTCATCCATTTTAAATTTTTTGCAAAATTTAACCTTGAGCATTGTTTATGTAACACCTGAGCAGTGCCTGTCAACGCGAATTGCTGAATGCATACACGAGGTCGTGTAAGCGTCAGGATTGGCCATCTCGGAGAATGTATGTACCAAAAATGACTGTGAACAAATCATAAGAAATATTAATTTTCAATGATTCTATATCGCGAGGGGTGGACATATTAAATTTGCTTATTAACACATTAACAAAAGAATCAAAACAGGCAATAACACTTTGCACAATTTATAAAAACGCAAAATTTGGAAATAAAAAGCAGGATTATAGCGCAAAAGTGTATTAAAATCTTGGAGCAAGGAATACACTTCAAGCATTTTCAACTGAAAACTCTCTCCCGATTAATCTTATATTTATTTATTAAATGGTCAAGTTACTTACGGAACTGCTTGTTTCTCTTTGGGCCGGCTGGTTTATCGGTTCTTTGGTTGTAGTCCCATCTCTGGCCCGCAGTCATCATGATCGATATCAACAAAGCTACAATGAAATGAACAACATAAACAGTTGCAACGACAACAACATCACCTGATCTCATCTCCCTTATTTTAGCCATTAGATTGTCAGCTGTCATGCCACCCCTCACCATCAATGGATATACAGCCGAACATTATTTTCCTTCAGTCTGGGCGTATAATTGTTTTCTTATTTATTTTTACAGCACATCCTCACTCTGCCTTTGTGATTTTGTGCTGCCATTTCTATCACTTAACAGGTGCGTATAATTATTTGCGTCATCTTATAATTATTAACAATGCATCTCAACACTTTTTCTACTATCTTTTTACAGGATATCTCCACTCTGTTATTAATAATTTCGTGCAGGCTGACATTGCTCGCACTTCAACAGGTGCGTATTATACTTTGCATCATCTTATAATAAACATAATTGATATTAATTTCTAAAATTTTAATTTGTTTACATAACACATTTTTTGTACAACTTTATACTGAACAGAGGACGAAAACACCAGCCAAAGTTATTGCCAGTCGCAAAGAAAATAAAACAAAGGCAAAAGATATCAATACAAGGTAATTATTGCACCAATGGGGGGACAAGTATCCACTGAAATAAATGTGCGTATATATGTGCCACAAAGAGAGATGTTATATATGTTTCAAAGCGCTGATTATACCTTTCCTTTCTTAACAGCGGTAAGGGCAATCATAATGTGTATTCTGTACATATATATACAAATAGGTGGTTATCGTTCGTGCACAAGTTAACAAAAATCTAATTTTTTTTTTGTATTTATTTGGCAGACGCAATAACCTATTTGGTCTTTCTTTCACTGTTCGCACTCTAGGAAGTTTCTTAAGAGAAATTTGGCGTAAGTACGTGTATATAATTAACATAAAAAAACGAAACTTAACAAATGCAAAAATCTTTTTTCAGTCAGGGGTCTCCAACAAGAGTCTGCGTCTGACTCTGTCTGCTACTCGGGGCGAGGAAGGACAACATGGAATAGACTCACTCGGATGATGTGCGCTTCGCCAGTGGCCGCTTCTTAACCAATCCTCATTGATAGCACTGGGGATAAGTGCGCCGAGGGTATGGCTGACCTGCGCAGCTGATATGGCGTACGTGCGTCGCTGATATGACTGACGTGCCACGCTGAGCCAAAATCGGGCCTTTTGGGTGACCTGCTGGCCTCTCTGGCCCGACAGCTTCTTGGACGGCCTGAACTGTCGAGCGTGGATCCTTGCCGTTGGATCTGCTGCCCGTTTCTTTTATTTATTAGCTTGTGCTTTATTTCTGTTCATCCGTGTGGGCTTAAAGTTTTAAATTTTTGTATTTTGTGTTTCAGGACTTAACATACAAAAAAATTCCTTGTTATTCTTTTCTTTTTTAGTACATATCGGCTTTGGTTGGTCGGTTAAAATTTGTCTTCGAGTACTTTTATACGGGGCTGGCATAAAAACAAGGAAAACAACTTTAATGTGCTTTCGAGCACGGCACGCCCGTCGTTGACCGCTCACAAAATCGAACTCCCTGCTGGACATTTGGGCAGCACCATCATAGGTGGCAAACGCATACATTCAAATATGGTCGTCGTTGCTGCCCACAGTTACATTCTCAGGTCAACGGGCCAGTCAACGGCATCGGCAAAGGCATCCAATCCGCTTATTACCCTACGAGTGAATCAGGCGGCAACCCCCTATTCTCTCTCACCTATTTTTATTCAATTCGATGGAACTTGAGGTAGGCGTTGCCAGCATTCCAAAAGTTGGGGCGCTCTAAGGTGTTTAGGGCCCGCACGGATATATCAATAGACATTAGTGACTCCCCATGCAACAAGGATTCCTAACGGGAACATTGGAAGCAATGGGTTCGGTGTCGGATCTCCTGCCTCTGTATGCGCCCAGCCAGGCCGGCCTACCCCTTTCCTTACGCTTAGCCACGCACAACGCAGGGCACATCACGATCTTCTTCTATGCCTGGCTTACATTCGAGTTCTTCCTCTTGTTCCGCTTAGAGCGTCATTGACACGGCCAAGAGCTAAATGATCGCCAGAAATCAATCCCAAAATAGGCTCGGTGTTTCAGGTAAGGGCATATAGAAAACGTTATTTTTTATGCTGTGTCCTGTGCGACCCTACAGTTAATCGATTTATCCTCTCCTCCAGCGGTTGTGACTACCGAAACGTAAGGTTGCTTTTCCCAGAAGACTGACAGAGGCTCCTGTATCTAACAGCCCTTTCTTTTTTATCCCAGCGACCTCCACCTCTCGTTTCACAGCTTCAATGACCTGGCGCCTCGTCAATTTTCGCACTGTGGACAATGGACATGTGTCCGGCTTTCCGCAGCTAGATCAGAATATCTTTCGCTCTTCGGACTGGCAGTCTCTAAGGACATAGTCGGACTGACTACAGCTCTAACATACAAGCCTGGCAGATAACCTGCATCGCACGAAAGCTTCCTCCATATCTTTAGGCGGGGCTTCCGCACGATGTGGTGATATCTTAATCTTATGAACTGTCGGTTTTGCTCCTTCTATAATCGCGCAACGAGTTGACGCATATGGTGGATGTTATCATCCACCTTTTCGCTGGTTGCTCTCGCTGTAGTATCTCCTACATCACATCATGCTCCGTCTGATAGCCGCGGAACCTGTCCAAGCGACCGTGCCGCAGTTGCATCCAGCTGTCGACCCTAGAATGCCTCACGTGCGTCCACTATCACTCGTGGGCACGGCCGGTCAGGAGCAAGTGGAAACTGCGCAGAAGTTCTTTCCATGGGCATTGATATTGCCTCTCCAAACTCTAGCAGGAACACGAAATCCTCGGCGGTATTCATTGCGTCCTTACCGTCGCACTTGACGTTCCACCGCTCAAGTATCAGGTACGCCGTTTCTTGTACTTTGGCATATGCTTCATCCGGATTCCGCCAGTTTCTTGCCTGAGCATCTGTCACGAATACTGGTCTACTGAATGAATACTCCGCTCCTCGCACACCTTATCTGTGTGGCTTCGGTGGCATCGGTGGTGGAAATGCCTCGCACTGGATCCCTTGTCGCTCCTTTGGGATGGCGTCTGTTCACGGAGCCATCGTGGGTCTCGACAACATCGGTGGTGTTATGTGTTAGGCTCTCCAGCGAGGCTCCCTGGCGGCCTAAGTACATCAATGATGCCCTTCATGATCTCCATGAAGCCTGTTCGCATCTCCTCGCAGATGGACCCGCTGATGCATGCAGATATGTCTGGTAAGCTTGGGTTATTGCCGCGTTTACTGCCGATGGGAGCACTGAGATTTTCGCTGCACCCTTCGCCAGAATCTATCTCCTAGGAAATCCCAGGGAATGTATGGCGTTCTCACCAGACCTCCTGTCGGACGTGGCGTTGACAGTGCCGAGGCACCGGCAATATTAATATCAATATCTTCCTGGGTCACATGGCTGATATAACTAAGTAGACAAATAGAAAACAATAAACAAACTCCAACAATGCCTTACCCTAATATTACATTTTATCACAGGTTATTTTGTATTGGCGGCTACCACCAGTCTATGATGAACAGTCGCAAACGCTTCGCCAACATGTGTTCAGCCATCAAATGCGACAAGAAAACTACCCATTTTAATGGACACTATTGTAAGATCCGTCTCCGTCGCTCTTCTGGCCATTCTTGGGGCACTCAGTGGGACAGATGCGGCGCAGGGTCGATTTTACATCATCCTGGAAGACCTGTCTCCTGTCTACGTTCGGCATAAATTCAACATTTACATAGAATGAGACAAACAAAACTAATAAATAAATAAATAACATTTGACAAAACTACAGTTGTATCACAGTTTTATCACAAGATGCTTTTGTCATTGCGGCTACCACCAGGCTACGATGAACGGTCGTGATTGTTTCATCAACATGCAAGCGTGACTTACCGTTATCAACCACGACAAGAAAAACTTCTCATGGTCATGGATATTCTGTCTTCATTTATGGATAAATATGCGTGTCTCCGTCGTGTGACTCGGTTTCCTTAAGCCAAGGGAGACTTTTCTCTGTACCTGTATTGATATATTGTAGTGTGTATATGCCTTAAAAGAACACCCTTTATAAATTATGCGTCACTTTGTCACATACAATAACAATTATTCATTAAACAAGCCCAGAGCCACTTTATATATTGGTTCTGTCTCATATTACGCAGCACAGGTCACTAGCATCTCTAGCTGACCGTTTATGCTTACGCTACACTTCCCAATCTGAGCGTCTGAGTCTGAGTCTGAGCGCATTCCATGAGCAACATATATGCTCACTAACGCAGACATATGTATAAATAAATCCCTGCCTGGAGGCGGTAGAACACAAAGACAAGAGGATAATTAAATCCCAGCCTGGCGGTAGATGACGAGGATCGTGGACCGGAAAACTACAAATTACTGAGTGAGTAGAGTGCGCCAATGGGAAAATACAGGGGTGGTTAGAAAACTAAAATAAATAAATGAATAGCCCACATTAAGTGGCTATTATACAGAAAGCCACCACCACCTGCTTGGGCAACATCCCAAAAGTTACAGGCAGAATTTTATTTTCTAAAATCTAGCCTAATAAACAAGAATTCAATTGACGCAACTCAACACTCTATTAATAATAAGTAATAAGTAATAAGTAATATATTTAAGAAACAAGTAGTAATACCGCCACCGCCGTCTCAGATCCCAAAGATGAAACAAACATGCCCCAATGACTGACCTGGACCGCTCTTCAGTGGAGCATGCAACTCAACGTGCATGACGAATACGACCTGTGCGATGACCGACAACGGCTGCCTGAGCCCATAGGTCCAGGACATCAGCAGTAGCCAATCAATAAGCGCGAAGGGCACACCGCCGCTTGCGTCAACGAGGGAGCATCACCGTTCCACATACGGCGACGCCTAGCTGATGCAGCAGATGCAGCATACCTACACTTATTATTATTTTAATTATAAACACAATAATTGTTGTAAAATTGCCCGATTAGAAGCATAGTTCGTAAAGCTATGCCAAACGATGGGTAGGATCATATAAAAACTATAATTATCCTATATATGAGGATAATAAAATAAGTATATATATATAAATTAATATTTAAATAAAAGGTCTTCGCGGATTTTCATTAAAGGCTTTATTTTGGTTATTTATAAAACACTAGGCCGATACGCCGTAGTGAGTGAGTTAATTTAAGCGCGAAGTCCCTGGGCCGATGTGCCTCAGTGAAAGTCGAATTAAAAACTAATTTCTTAATACACAGAATATTTCACTTAAGCTAAGCCAAAACTCGCATCACGCCACAATGTCATGGTCGACAAGCCGACTCAGAAAAATTTTAAGCAATAACGGAAACTCTTGCAACAAAGCAAAAGTGTCCGGTTACCGCCGCTGATTATTGCAGCTATAGCGCGCTGATACAAAGTATGCAGTGTCGCAATTACGAAGGCTGTTCCTTAACTTCTGAAGCACGCGATAGCGAGGGTTGATTATAAACTTATGAAATATCCTATATTAAGTGTTATGTGTTAACTACTCCCCCTTCAAGTATAAGTCCGACCTCGGCCTACCCAATCCCGGTGACGACTTCTCGTAACTGCTTCGCAGACTTCTTTGCGTCGATGATCCACCAAAGAGTGAGGCCAATGCAGATTAAAGCACAGCATATGGCTCCAATGATGAATGCCACACGATAAGCTTGATCAGTTCCGGCGTCTTTCTTGAATTGCTGTATCACCTCCAAATTACGTTCACTCAAACGATGAAGGTAAGGGAGGCTGAGGACATCTTGGCTGGCAGTGATGCTCAGCAAGGGAGAATTGGCAATACCCGGGACTCTATTGCGTACGTTGTTGTGATTGTACAACAGAGTCCCGTTAATTGCGACTCGGTCTCCGAACGTGATGAGATGCGTGCCTTGTACCTGGATCTCAGTGCCGTTGTCCACCTGAATCCTTGCGGACCCGTCGTTGAGGATGATGATTCCGTCATCTACATGGGTGATTATTTCCAGGTTGCTCGGCTGGATCTAGCAGTGTGCCGTGCCACCTGCATGGAGCTCTTGGGCACATGAACTTTCTAATGCCAGACGACAAAATGTGGCTCTAGGTGAAGCGGCGCAACTCTGCAGTGTGTGGGTTTCTCCATCGCATTCGGCTATGACGTTGTCAAATAATCGCAATATGAAGTTCTTGTGGACGACAGGATAAATCTAAATTTTTCTGCAAGCTTTTTTAATCTTTGGGAATTTATTTATAAAATGTATAGTGTTAATAGATTCCAGAACTTTAACGGACGCAACGGACATAAGATCTCCTATGGGAGTGTTGGTGGGTTCCTCTAGTCAAATTGAGTTGAATTGAATAGAAGCATTTATGCGCTTGTGTGCCTGTTGTTTGCCTGCATGCCTGTCCCCGATGCAAATTGAACAAGATTTTAGGATTTGCGCCCATGATCAGCCCATTCACAGACATTTGTATGTGTGTATCTGTGTGTAGAGGTCCAAAATCAGAAATCCTAAAATCTTGTACAATTTGCATCGGGGACAGGCAGGCAGGCAAGCAACAGGCACACAAGCGCATAAATGCTTCTATTCATATACAAAGTATGCAAGTATGCGTGAATAGCGAGTCCAAAATATTTTAAATGCACAAATGGCAACGCTTGGGTACCCTTACCAACAATAGCAAGCTAAAATGCAAGAATTTCGCATCGACGTGGCAAACCCTTTCTCTATTTCATATTAGCCGTGCCTTCAAAAGGGGTAGAAATGCCTCAGCATTTGAGAAAAATTGAATTTGTGCGCAGTTTTGCTTATCGGACACATACACACACACACACACACATTTGAACGATCCCTAAACATAGAGAGAGCATTGAGAGCTGTGAGTAAGTGCGAGCGAGATAAAAGTTAACAGCGTTGCCGTTCAATCGCACAAATCATATGGAAGAGAGTGCGCCAAGCACTTTCCTGTAGAGTAAGCGGTTCAAAAATACATCATATGTATATCTTACTCCCTTACTCGCAATTTTTGACCAGATGCCTCCGATACTTTTTGTGACAACGTTGTTTGTATGTGATGTCCAGTATATATGTTGTTTGGTTAGTTATAATAGCAAGCATTAAATTTTTCAACTCCATCATCAGCATTCTGTTTCTAGTCAGTAGTGTTTCAAATAAATGGCTAGTGTCAACTTGTGAGTTTTTGGTTATCTTGAGAATTTTATTGACAGTGATTGTTAACTGGTTAAGCTGGTCTTGAACTCTAGTGTTTATTTCTATTTGTCTGTTGTTGGCATTTATTAGTTGCCTTTCAGTGAACCTAGTCTGCTCTAAATCACCGTCATCGGGTGTTCCCGACACAACCTTCAGTATGGATCGAAGGAAATCTAAACTCCTGGCGACTCTATGGTGTGTGCCTAACGCCTCCAATAGGTCTTGTGGATGTGCCGTGTCCACACTTAGAAGTTTTTTCATGTGGGATAGCGGGAACATGTCAATTAATTTGACCGTTTCTTCCACCATTCGCACGTACTCTGAGAGGTTTGCCCACCAAAAATGTTTTATAAAAACTATGCCAAGTGACTAAAAAAAAAGGTGTGAAAAAACAAGAGAGTCACTTTAGGTTGTCCTTGTGGACCACCCTTCCTCTAATGAAGACCTCGGTCCCCGAGCTGTCGGTTGGACTTGACCAAAACTTTGTCACCAACGTCGAAGACCCTATTCTGCCGATTTGCGTTCTCCCTAGCTCTGAGCGTCGTCTGAGCGTTTCTGATCTTTTCTTGTATCTTTTCTTGTGGCTCATCTGGGTGCGCCTGAACCACATCGACTGGTCTCTGGTCGATGACCGAATGGATCGACTTATTGTACTCAGTTGAAGCCAGTAAAATGACTTCTACGGTATCACTTATGCATTTATCGATCTTTAGGCATCTGGCTAGTTCTAACAGAGTGCTGTGAAAGCGCTCAACCTGTCCATTCGAGATGCTATGCAATGGTGGTGCATTTGAAATGCTGACCCTATAGTTGTTTGCGAGCATAGTCACGATGGTCTCTGAATTCAATGACGGTCCGTTGGCACAGTAAATGGATCTGGCTTTTGGAAAAAAATTCATTAGTTGCATTAAAGCTGGCTTCAGATCCACAGTGGTTCTTGAAGGGACCGGTTGGACAATAGCAAACTTAGAGAACTTGTCGATGCAAGTGAGAAAGTATTTCCTGTCAGTGCAGAAAATGTCTATGTGTAACATCTCTCCTATCATATTAAGGCCTAGCACATGTTTTGCAATTTTGTACTATTTCATTGGCTATTTTTGCCATCTTTGGAATGAAGTACTCCGAGAGTACCTGCTTAATATTTTCCTGTGCAGACCTATGGGCCCTATTATGCTCGGCTGTGAGGATTTCCCTTCTTTCTCCAACCGCAAATACGTCCACTACGCGATTTTTGCAGTGCCAGAATTTTGTGGCCGGGTATCTTCGAACCAATGCATCTTGTATCATTGCAAGCGTGTGTAAATTACAGTGGAGAGCATTTACGCATTTGGGTGAAACTAAATCTTCGAGCTCGTCTAGCAACGATTCGATGCAAGTATAGCTGATCAAGTAGCGTTTCTTATTTCCAAAAAGAATAAATCTTTGTTTTAAGGGGAAACGCGCCTCTTCTAGCACTATTTGGTGTTAAAAACAATTCAAGGGTTTGTCTGTTGTCTCAATGGTGTTGGTGAGAGATACCTCACTGTGGATCGTTGCTGCGTGCTTTCCACCTTTTAATCTTCTCATTTGGATTGGATTCCGAAACTGCGAAGGCAAAGGGTGATGGTCAGAGAAGATATTAATGAATTTCACCTCATACAAATAGAGCCTTAACTTGGCAAGTGACCATACGATGGCCAATAACTCTCTCTCATTTGTTGCATAGTTAACCTCGTTGTCCTTCAATGTTCTTGAAATCATTGTTATAGGACGACCCTCTTTAGACAAAACTGCACCTATGCCGTGAGCCGAAGCATCGGTCGTTAGATTGAATGGCTTCTTAAGATCGGGGTACCTGAGCATTACATTCTCGGATGACAAAATATCGCGCAACTTCAGAAACGCCCTTTGCTGCACCTCAGAGAATTGAACCTTTATATTTCTGGACCTATGCTTACTGACTGTTCCATTTTCACCCTTCAAGATATTCGAGATTGGTCTTGCTATTGCGGCGAAGTCCCTAATGAAACACCTGTAATAATTTGCGAGGCCTAGAAATGATCTGACCTCGAACAGTGTTTTGGGTTCTGGATACTCCTGTAATGCCCTAACCTTTTCAGGATCCGTCGTTGCGCCAATGCTGGTGACTATGAAACCAAGAAAGTTCACGCTTTTCTTAAAAAAACGTGACTCTCGATGGAGACCCTCATGTTTGCTTCGTGTAAACTTTTTAGGACCCAATCCACGTGTTTAATGTTTTACGTCATCGACATAAACATAGCAAGATTTGCCAATCTGATCTCGCAGTATGTCGTCGATGGTTCTTTGGAAGATGCTTGCTGCATTCTTTAATCCAAAGGGGAGTCTTTTGAACTCGTATTTCCCCCCGTTCACAGAGAAAGAGGTTTTTTCACGGTTGCGTTCAGCGAGTATGATCTGGTGATAACCAGACTTGAGGTCTAATGTTGAAAAGAATTTGGCTCTACCCAAATTCCCCAATATCATTGATATATTTGGCATAGGGTAATTGTCAGGCACGGTTCTTTCGTTAAGTTTACGAAAGTTCATTACCATCCTCATTTTCCTATTGCCTGCCTCATCAGTGCCCTTCTTGTCTACTACCCATATTGGGTTATTGTAGGGAGAGATGGACTTTTAAATTATATCATTTTTTAGCTGATCTTACATTTCTTTAATAACGAAATCAGCTGCTCCCATTGGATATGGGTAAGGCTTGACATAGATCGGTTGCTCATCTGGGGTCCTGGGTGTGCAAAGGCCTTTTGTCTGGTCTTTAGCATTTTCAAAAAAGAAGTTCTAGCTAACAGGGATGCCTCTGCACAGTCTACATGTGCGAAATTTACATTTTCGCACGTGTGGAAGGTGATTTGTTCGACCTCCGTACCCCACTTAAGTTGTCCTGAAGCTGGACAGAGCGAAGCAGCTGCCTGCTTTAGCAGGTGAGGGCCTACAATCCCATCAAAAGTTGACAAGTCTGGCAGAATAAAAAAGGTTGCCTTTAACCCAAACATTGAATGAAAGCATTTGTGTGTAATTTGTGTCTCGCCGTGAATGGAATGAATTTTGAAGGGGGACTCTACCGAGCGGACGGTCAACCCTTCATGTGGCTGAATGAAATTCTTGGCCGCGCCCGTGTCTATGAGGAATCGCATGTGAGTCCCTACTACTCTTCGTCTGATGACGGGTAGCAGGGATTTGCTCCTAAAAAATTGAGGGCATCAGAGTCATAACTAGCATCGTCATTGATTTGTGCCGCTGCGCTGGAGGCGGCATCAGCATACGCCTCTGCCCCCTGTCCTGCGTCTTGCGTGACGTGATTCAAACTCTGCTGATTTCTCTGACCGCCTGTGCGGTCAGATGATAACAGCCTGATAATGACGAGAACTGCCATTCTGTGGTCTGAAGATCTCGTAAGCGGCTAATGCTGCCTGCCTCCAAGATACATAAGATTCCTGTACTCCTGCAAACTCAGGTAAGCACTTGACGGCATCTAGCGGCTCGTCACAGCGAATGTCGTTTCTAATTCCTATAGCATCATATGCTACTAGTTGTGGGGCGGCAACGTTTGCTGCTTCTATTTGTTCAGCTAACTCATTAATTCTTTGAGTCAACGCTTGCTCCCTCTGCTGGTTTTCAGCGGCCTGTTCGGCTAAAGCATTGCTGATAGCCGTCCTTACTACTTCCCTAAGCTGATCTGGATCCATTTTACCTGATGGTACGGGAACTGCAGGGAGAAGTCTTGTAACCGGGACTCTGATGTGAATGTCACAGTCGGAATCTGAGTCGCTAGACTGCTTGCGAGGGTTTCTATATTGGCTGAACCGTGACATACGCAGGCCAGTGGCCGCGAAAAAAAAACGGGCCGTCAAAAGATAGGTCGAATTACGTCGCAGCTCTGAACCATGAGAACTGTATGTATTGTTATAGCACAATTTTAGACACATAGAAAGTAACACAAAGTAATTTTATTAACGATCTGGATGATAAATTGTTTCAACTTAAATTCTCAAAGCAGTCACTCTCACGTGTTTCAGAAACTTGGTTCTGATTATTATTATTTAAAAAAATAATTTTGTATATGATCTGTTGCAATATAAAAAACTCACTAGTACTAACTAATTTTTTATAAAATAAAAAAAAAAATTTTGTGTTTGAAGAAAAATTTTGGCTAGAGTATCCACTTACATGATTCAATCAACACAAAAAAATTTTCTTTATAAAATTGGTCACTCGCAGCTCCCGCGCTGCTGTCTTAATTGTTGTTGATTGTTGCAGCTCCTGTGCTGCTGTTTTACTTGTTTTGGTTGTGGAGTCCGACCACTAGTTGGGCGCCAATTAAGTCGATCTGCTGGTCCAATGAGACGATGGTTGATCCGTCTCTCGTCCAGCGATGTCTAGTCCAGTGATATTTAGGACGATTATGGTGGAGAGCTGGACTTCACTCTCTTTGCTAATTACTGGCCTTGTGGCTCAGCAATGTTTTTGTAATATATAACATATAATATCTACGGCAGCGTGCCGGAGTAGTGCAAGTTTATTCTTAAACGTCAAATACAAAACTGAAAAACTTAATGCACAGAAAATTTTACTTAAGCTAAGCCAAAACTCGCATCACGCCACAATGTCATGGTCGGCAAGCCGACTCAGCAAAATCTTAGGCAATAACGGAAACTCTTGCAGCAAACAAAAGTGTCCGGTTACCGCCGCTGACCATTGCAGCTATTGCGCGCTGATACAAAGTATGCAGTGTCGCAATTGCGGGGGCTGTTCCTTAACTTATGAAGCACGCGATAGCGAGGGTTGATTATAACTTATGAAATATCCTATATTAAGTGTTATGTGTTTTAGCAGATCCTTGATTTCTTTATTAACGAAATCAGCTGCTCCCATTGGATATGGGTAAAGCTTGTCATAGATCGGTTGCTCATCTGTGGTCCTAATGGTAGCCACGACTGATGTCTTATACGGCAACGCCTCGTCTGGGTCTGCAAAGGCCTTTTGTCTGGTCTTAAGCATTTTCAAAAAAAGAACTTCTAGCTAATGGGGATGCCTCTGCACAGTCTACATTTGTGAAATTTACATTTTTGCACGTGTGGAAGGTGATTTGTTCGACCTCCGTACCCCACTTAAGTTGTCCTGAAGCTAGACAAAGCGAAGCAGCTGCCTGCTTTAGCAGGTCAAGGCCTACAATCCCATCAAAAGACAAGTCCGGCAGAATAAAAAAGGTTGCCTTTAACCCAAACATTGAAACAAAGCATTTGTGTGTAATTTGTGTCTCGCCGTGAATGGAATGAATTTTGAAGGGGGACTCTACCGAGCGGACGGTCAACCCTTCATGTGGCCGAATGAAATTCTTGGCCGCACCCGTGTCTATGAGGAATCGCATGTGAGTCCCTACTACTCTTCGTCTGATGACGGGTAGCAGGGATTTGCTCCTAAAAAATTGAGGGCATCAGAGTCATAACTAGCATCGTCATTGATTTGTGCCGCTGCGCTGGAGGCGGCATCAGCATACATCTCTGCCCCCTGTCCCGCGTCTTGCGTGACGTGATTCAACCTCTGCTGATTTCTCTGACCGCCTGTGCGGTCCGATGCGGGGTGCTTCCTATTCGCGTAAGCAGGGGCCTGAGTAGGCTGCAAGACCCTTGAGAAGGAAGGATCGACCTCCATGGGCACCGGTGCGCCATTATTAATGTGCTGCCTGCTGCTTCGTTGGTCAGTCTGCACTGGGGCCTTGCTTTGCTTGCTAAAGTGCGGATTCTTTGTACCGCTAGCTAGTGCTTCGGCTTGTTGCGAATGCCTCTCCTGTTGGTGACCCTGCGCTCTTGCATGCGGCTTGCGCTCTTTGTCTTCTAGACTTCTTGCGAAATTAGCCGCGAATGCGTACCTTTCATGATTTGACTCGACTTCTTGCGCGAGAGCTAGCGCTGAAGGCAAATCTCTGGGCTTTGCTGCAAAGAGCACATCTGTAAGACTGCGCTTGAGACCCGATATGAACACACGCAACGCATCGTCGCGGAATTTTTCACATAGGCCCTTTGCTAAAGCCGCCTCATATGACATGTTAACTTTGTTAGTGAGAAGAGTGAGTTTCTTCTCTACCTTACCGTAATATTGAAGCAGGGACAGGCCACCTTGCCTCAAGGTACCTAATTCCTGTTCAATGACATGAATTGGTCTCTTGTCACTGTATGTGAAATCTAGGCGATTTATTATCGCATCAAAATTCAATACAGTACCAAATGAGGCCAGCACCGCGTCTGCGGGGCCCCTAATCTTGCTTCTTATGATGATAACAGGCTGATAATGACGAGAACTGCCATTATGTGGTCTGAAGATCTCGTAAGCGGCTAATGCAGCCTGCCCCCAAGATACATAAGATTCCTGTACTCCTGCAAACTCAGGTAAGCACTTGACGGCGTCTAGTGGCTCGTCACAGCGAATGTCGTTTCTAATTCCTATAGCAGCATATGCTACTACTTGTGGGGCGGCAACGTTTGCTGCTTCTATTTGTTCAGCTAACTCATTAATTCTTTGAGTCAACGCTTGCTCCCTCTGCTGGTTTTCAGCGGCCTGTTCGGCTAAAGCATTGCTGATAGCCGTCCTTACTACTTCCCTAAGCTGATCTGGATCCATTTTACCTGATGGTGGGGGAACTGAAGGGAGAAGTCTTGTAGCCGGGACTCTGATGCGAATGTCACAGTGGGAATCTGAGTCAGTAGACTGCTTGCGAGGGTTTCTATATTGGCTGAACCATGACATTGGCAGGCCAGTAACCGCGAAAAATAAAACGGGCCGTCAAAAGATGGGTCGAATTTCGCCTCAGCTCTGAACCACGAGAATCGCATAAGCGAGAATGTATGTGCTGTTGCAGCACAATTTTTAGAGTGGCATAAAAAGTAACACAAAGTCATTTTATTTTTTTTTTTTTTACAAAATTTGTTTACTGCAGCAAATCGAATTCTCAAAAACTTTTGTTCATTCTCTAGCAAATGATTTGTTGCAAAATAAAACGCATGCGTTCTCTCTCCTCTCTTTGTTTCTTTTGTTTTCGTTTTTTTTTTTGTTTTAAATTCGATCAGATTTAATAACAGATTTGGCTAAAGTGCCCACTTACATGATTTTTATGATTTATTTTAGTCACTACACCAGCCACGTTTGCGGGTCCAACGCCGCAGTCACGCACTTGTTATTCGTAGTCGCTCCCTTCGCCGCAGTCTCCGCTGCCCGAAGAGCTTCAGCGGCTTCGGTGTAAAAATATATGTAAATCGCACTGCGCTTGAGCGCACCTTTGTGAATCACGAGATTATGATCGCTAATTCACTGTAACTGCAGCTTATTGCTTCTTATTGTAGTGTTCACTGCGCAACTACATTTGTTAACTCACTGTCACTGTTATTATTATAAGTGGTTAGCTTATTATTTTTATTATTTTATTTTTGTAATGTTCACTGCGCGGCATTGTTGGTGTGACCGCGACTTAATGTTTACTTTGTAAGAATTTTTTTCTTTGCAATCGCGTGGGTAATCGTAACTACCACTAGTTGGGCGCCAATTATTATATAAATATAAGGTCTTTGCGGATTTTCGTTATAGGACTTTATTTTGGTTATTTATAAAACACTAGTCCGATACGCCGTAGTGAGTGAGTTAATTTAAGCGCGAAGTCCCTGGGCCGATGTGCCTCAGTGTCGAATTAAAAACTAATTTCTTAATACACAGAATATTTCACTTAAGCTAAGCCAAAACTCGCATCACGCCATAATGTCAAGGTCGGCAAGCCGACTCAGCAAAATCTTAGGCAATAACGGAAACTCTTGCAGCAAAACAAAAGTGTCCGGTTACCGCCGCTGACCATTGCAGCTATAGAGCGCTGATACAAAGTATGCAGTGTCGCAATTGCGAGGGCTGTTCCCTAACTTATGAAGCCCGCGATAGCGAGGGTTGATTATAAACTTATGAAATATCCTATATTAAGTGTTATGTGTTAACTTATATATGGCATAAGATCATCAATGGACTCCACTGCTAATGTTATAAATAAAGTTGAAGTCGAGACTCCAGATCAAAAGCTAATTGTAACATTGTCAATAAAATTAGTAATGATAATGTGCATAAATATGTTTTATAAAATTTAAAAAAGAAATACTTAAGCAGGGCTAGTGATCTGGACAAAGTAAAAAAATGTACTAGAAGTATAAAATTAAAGAATGTATACAATGAGATATGAAACGAAAAAATAAAACAGTGAAATTAAACTAAAAATGATATGTATAAAAAATAAAAAAAAAAAAAATGGGAATAAAAAGAATATTGTTAAAAGAAAGAATTCAACAATTGGTCTCAACGCATATATGAATTAGAAACTTTATATATGGATACATTTCATTTAGATTTCTCACCGGTATTCTATTGTACAAAAACAAAAAGGGATAGTATTGACAACCCCCCCGGGTATACATAGTAGGTCGATCATTAAAGAGCATCCAATACTAGGAAAAACACTAGACTACGTAGTATTTAAAAATCAACGATATAATGAAAAAAATTATTCATCAAACAAATTCCCATAAATGGAATGGCACCAGATAGCTGACAAAATAAAGCTGCATAGATCGAATTTCGACAAATCATATAAATAAGAGCGCACCAGTTGTTGCATTTGACGTTATCGGCAGCACCGAGGGTTTTCTTAGTTGGCTGCGTGCGAAATTATCGGCCACGCCGATATCTTTTTATCATATGGTCAGAATATGCGGAGTGAAGCTGGGCCCAAATTTTTGAAGGGTGGCAATGCCAGACCTGCGATCCACGGCGCCAAAAGCGACGATTGCTATTGGCCGCCCGGTTCGCTCTTAAAGAGAATATGTGGAGAGTGGATCGCATGCCCTTGGATATGCCATTGGCCGTCATTTGGGCCATTGACCCAAAAAAATTCAGCTGTGCAGATGGGCAGCAACGGTGCCCGCCTCGCCAATGTATGCGTATGCCGAAATTCGGCACCGATGATGTTGCTGCCCCAAAGGAACGGGGAGCTCGACTTTGTCAGCGGTCCACAGCGGACATACCGGCTCGCAAGTTAAAAATTTCTGAAGTCGGATATTTTTTTTTGCCGGCCACGGAGCATGTGCTTAACCAAAAAGAAAAAAAGGAAAAATTAAAGGGCATACATTTGTTCATGACAGGCTGTCTTTATTATTTAATTGCCAAGATAATTCCTTATGTGCTAACGTATTGCGAAAGAAATAGTGCACAAGAGCGATAATACACGAAACAATATTACACCAGAAACACACTGTCGTCATTTAAAACCACTATAAAAGCGATACACTATTAGAGCAGCCGCAGACATTCGGTGGCACACCACGCTTGAATCCCGCGCCGAAGGACGCTGGTTAGATTTTTTTTAACAAAATTTGTTTACTGCAGCAAATCGAATTCTCAAAAACTTTTGTTCATTCTCTAGCGAATGATTTGTTGCAAATTAAAACGCATGCAAGATTTCTCCTCTCTTTGTTTCTTTTGTTTTCGTTTTTTTTTTTGTTTTAAATTCGATCAGATTTAATAACAGATTTGGCTAAAGTGCCCACTTACATGATTTTTATGATTTATTTTAGTCACTACACCAGCCACGTTTGCGGGTCCAACGCCGCAGTCGCGCACTTGTTATTCGTAGTCGCTCCCTTCGCCGCAGTCTCCGCTGCCTGAAGAGCTTCAGCGGCTTCGGTGTAAAAATATATGTAAATCGCACTGCGCTTGAAAGCACCTTTGTGAATCACGAGATTATGATCGCTTATTCACTGTAACTGCAGCTTATTGCTTCTTATTGTAGCGTTCACTGCGCAACTACAGCCATTCGGTGGCACACCACGCTTGAATCCCGCGCCAGAGGACGCTGGCCAGATCAACACAGGTATTCACGGGCCGGATTTTCAAAGCTCGGCCAAGTGTCGGCGTAAACCACACGACGGAGAGACGAGCCATTATGGACGGGACTCATACGACGAAGAGGCGGCCCATATCATCCGAGTGAGTCTGTTCCATTTCGTGCCTCCTCGCCTGAGTAAACGGCAGAGTCAGACGCAGACTTCCCATTGTGCTCCCTGAAAGAGAACCGATTTTTTTTTACTACTACTAGTTTAAATTAAGTAAATTTCCGAAAGTGCGAACCGGGAAGGAAAGGGCCCAAAGATTATTGCGTCTGCCAAGTAAGGAATGAAGTTAAAAAGTTTAGATTTTGGTCAACTTATGCACGAGTGATACCCACTTATACGTATATATATAAGTATATGATTCGCACCTCAGGTGCAGGTGCCCCCACCCAGAGAGCTCTTTAGGCAGGAAAGGTAATATAAACGCTTTGGCAAACAACGCCTTTCGTTGGAAACACATACGTATACACGCATTTATTTTAGCGGGTACTTGCTCCCCATTGGTGCAATAATTACCTGTGTTTATACTTCTCCCATTGTTTTCCTTTTCTTTGTTGACTGGCAATAACTTCTGGCCGATTTTTTTTGGTCTCCGGTATTGTATGAAGGTCGCTAACAAAAAAAAAAGAAATTTAATATATTTAAGATTAATAGAAATTGTTATAAATATGAAATGATGCAAAACGTTATAGATAACTGTTGAAGCGAAGATAAAAGATGGAAGAAAATTTAAATTTCAAACTTATATCCATTATTCTAAATATAAGAATATCGTATGCACCTGGTTTAAAATGCCGGAAATGTTCGCGAGTACGAAATTATCAATAACAGCTTGAAGATAACCTGGAGGGGAATAAGAAATAAGATTAAATGTTAATAACGATAAGAAATGCAACCAATTATATGCCGTATCTGAAGAAAATAATGTCCGGCTAAATTTTCTTTGATGGGGAGAGTTGGCATCACAGCCGCCACAGGCTGATGGCCATCTAATGGCGAAATGAGGGAGACGAGTGTAGGTGATCGTCTCATGGTAGAGCGGGTACGCTGGGTCCGGAACCAGGGGCCGATCTGGAAGAGTAAGGTGGATAAATGGTTTTTTTTTTTTTAATTTATATTGAGTATCTCAACTTTGTTGTTACAGCTGTTTCGCGACCGTTTATCGTAGCCTGGTGGTAGCCGCCACGACAAAATAGCTTGTGATAGAATGTGATATTAGGGTAGGTCTTACTAGAGTTTGCTTAATGTTTTCTATTTGTTTTGTCCCACTCTGTGTTAACGTTTGGGGTGTGCTGGCCGTAGTTAAATGAGCTTTGGAGACAGGTGACCCTGTTATTAGTAAGATTTGTTAGTGGGTGTTTATTTATTTATTAATTTATTAGGAATATTGGTTAAGTTTTTTTTATATAAGGGTAGTAAGCCTTGTAAAAGAGAGGGGTACAGTTCTCAGAAGGGATAAGTATTGCTGGGGAACAGGTGTATGATTGGCTTCCGTCGCTGATGGGGCGCCGGCTCTGCCACTGCCGCGCCCGGCTGGGGGGCTGGTGCGAACGCCAATGAATTTCCGGGAATTTTCAGAGAGACAGATCCCGGAAGAGGGTCACCTGGTAGACTTGGAGAAATAATTGGCGCAACAAGATAAACCTCCACGGAACCTGGAGTTCCCAAAAGCCCCGAAGGACTCAGTGCTCAAATCGGCGGCAAACGCGGCGATCGCTCAGGCCCACCAAACATATTGGCATGCTCTGCCATTTGGCATCAGCGAGTCCATCCGCGAGGAGATGTGACCTGGCTTCATGGAAATGATGAAGGGCATCCATCATTGATGTGATCAGGCCGCCAGGGAGCCAAACCGCCGAGACTAACACTGCGCCGAAGCCGCCGAGACATGTCGAGCCGGGACAGGCGCCATCCCGAAAGATAGGTAAGTGTAAGGTAAGTGTTCCAGCGCGAGGCATTTCCACCGCCGGTGCCACTGAAGAAACATAGACAAGGCACGCGAGGGACGGAGTCTTCGTCCAGCAGCCCAGTTTACGTTGCAGATGCTCAGTCAAGGAACTGGCGTAACCCGAATGACCGCTATTTCCGAGTAGGGGACCGGAGAGCGGATGATTTTCAACCGGAGGAGGCGTACGCCAACGTACGAGAAACGGCGTACATGAAGCTCGAGCGGTGGAACGTCAAGTTTGACGGCGAGGACGCGATGAATTCAGTCGAGGACTTCATGTTCCGCCTGGAGTTCCTGGAGCGGCAGTATCAATGCCCGTGGAAGGAGGTCCTGCGCGGTTTCCACCTGCTCCTGACCGGCCGCGCCCGCGAGTGGTATTGGATGCACGTGCGGCATTCTAGGGTCGACAGCTGGATGCAACTGCGGTATGCCCTCTTGGACAGGTTCCGGGGCTACCAGACGGAACACGATGTGATGCAGGAGAGCAACAGGCCAGCGAAGGAGTGTATGACTATATCCACATGCGTCAACTCGCTGCGCGATTCCAGAACCCGCTGAGAGACCGCGACCTGGTGAAGATTATAAAGGGCGGTTTGAAAGAAAGTCTAGCGAAATATAACTATGCCATGCACGATGGAGGAGTGCCTAGAAGTGGAGAGGCACAAGGTTCGCAGAAGCCGGACGGGGTACCTTCCGCCGTCGCGTTGTCCACGAGGAACGAGGCCCGTAGTCCACGAGGTTGAACTACCACCACATCGTACAGTACGCTGAGAGAACTGGAGAAAGCATTCGTGCGAGGCAGGAACTCATCCCGACTCGTGTGCTGGAACTGCAGACAATTCGATCACGTCCTTAGAGACTGCATGTCCAAGGAGCAGAAAATATTCTGCTATAGGTGTGGAAAGCCGGACACTTTCTGCTCCCAGTGTGAAAGCTGTCCGGGAAGCAGGAGAGAGGTACCTACCAAAGCCAATAATCATTGGAGATTTGGGATAAGGATCAGGATAAGGCTAATTATAATAATAATATAAGCAAAGGAGGAACACTTAGGGGCTTACCATATGAAGAATGTGTTCGGGCATACATGTCGGCCGAAATAGAATTTTTGGTTAGGGACAGCTGGAAGGAATGACACTAGCCACCAGTAGAGTGGTGAAGGTACATGCGCGCTTCCGCAGACGCAGGATTACCCGGTGCCAGGTCGTCGAAGCGGTGAGACGGGAGGATAGTATAGACCCACGCGTATTCGCCGCAGTGGAAGTCGCCGGGGCCAAAATGAAAGGGTTGCTGGACACGGGGGCCTCAGTCAGTCTGTTGGGACGAGGATGCCGAGAGTTAGTGGAGGAACTGGGATGGGAAGCGCGGCCATACGAATCGATGGTGAGGACAGCGGCGGGTGCCAATCGCCCAATTTTGGGTCACGTTGTTCTGCCATTGAAATACGAGAATAGAAAGCAAGATATCGTATTTTACATGCGCCCGGACCTGCGACAGGAACTATACATGGGAATCGATTTCTGACGATCAGAGGAGTCAGTTGAAGCATGAAGAGCAGATTTCTCCAATTTGAGAAGGATGGCCTAGAGAAAACTCACCTGCAGCAGCACCGAATTCAGCTGATCGAGGGAGCAGAATCCGTGAAGGGCAGACATTATCTGCTGTCTCCGGCCAAACAGTAGCTCGTGTGGGCCGAGGTGGATAAAATGCTAAAGTTAGGCATCATCGAGGAGAGTGACAGCCCCTGGAGCAACCGGACGACGCTGGTGATGAGGCCTGGGAAGAACAGGTTTTGCTTAGACGCTAGGAAATTAAATGGTGTGGCGGTAAAAGACGCTTACTCGCTTCCATGCATCGAGAGCATCCTATCGTTAATCGATGAGACTCAATTTATCTCTAGCGTCGACCTTAAGTTCGCGTTCTGACAAATCGAGATGGAGGAGAAGAGCAGGGCGTATACGGCGTTTACCGTACAAGGGGGGCCACTGTACCAGCTGATAAACATGCCATTCGGGCTCTGCAACGCCGCTCAACAACTTTGCAGGCTCATGGACAAGGTAATCCCGGCGAATCTGAGGTCCAACGTGTTCGTATACCTACACGACTTGCTGATATTATCGGCAGATTAAAATACTTGCAATTGGTGGCCGAGTGTCTGAGGAACGCGAACCTCACCATAGGCACGGCGAAGTCAAAATTCTGCTTCCGCAACCTAGGCGGCGGGACGCTGCGCACGGATCCGGGAAGGGTAGAAACGATCCGGATCATCCCGAATCCGAAGACGGTCAAGGAACTACGAAGCTTCTTAGGTACAGCGGGGTGGTATCGACGATTCATAAAGAACTTCGCCGAGATCTCGAAACCGTTGACTGATGCCCTTAAGAAGAGAACGGGTAGATTTATGTTAAGTGACGAGGCCATAGATGCCATAGAAAGCTTGAAGTTAGCACTCACCACTGCCCCGGTGTTAGTCCACGCGGATTTTCGAAGACCATTCCAATGCGACGCATCTCACTACGGAGTAGGAGCCGTGTTGTTCCAGCTAGACGACGAGCAACAAGAAAGGCCGATCGCATTCTTCTCGACCAAACTCAACAAGCACCAGATCAACTATTCGGTGACCGAGAAGGAATGCCTAGCCGCCAAACTGGCCATACATCGATTCCGACCGTACGTGGAGATGATGCCGTTCACGGTAATCATCGATCATGCGAACCTGCAGTAGCTTCTGAGTCTCAAAGTCTTGAGCGGGAGATTAGCCAGGTTATCCCTAGAACTGCAAGCGTTCCCTTTCTCCATGCAGTACCGCAAGGGAGCCGACATCATCGTCGCAGACACGTTGTCCCAAAGCGTGGAAGAGGTCGAACTGACCCCGGAGGATCTATTGGGATTTCAGATCACGGAGTTCGAGAGCACCGAATATCGAGAGCTGATAAAAGAGGTGATGAGCCAACAAGGGAAGTTGCCGGATCTTATAGGACCGTGAACGGGAGCTTGGAGGATGAGGTCGAAGGCACAAGTTGGAAGCTCTGGGTGCCGGAGTCGCTGACTGCAGGACTCATCTAACAAGCACACGCGTACGAGACGTCAGCTCATGGAGGCATGAGGAAAACGCTGCACGCGCTGCGCAGGCAATATTATTGGCCCAACATGGCCATACAAGTCAGGGACTCTGTACGGAAATACGATACATGCAAGGAGCCCAAGGCACAAAACTACCGGATGCAGGTCGGAATTGGGGAAGAAGTGTGCACCTACCGCCCCTTCCAAAAGCTATGAATATATCGACTTCTTGGGGAAGTATCCACGGTCGAAACGAGAGCATGCGTGGATATTCGTCGTCGTAGGCCACTTCTCGAGATTTACCTTGGCGTGGCGGAAGTGATCCATTTGGATAATGGACGACAATTCGTGTCAAAGTCGTTCGATGCGATGGTCGCGTTTGGCATTACTCACCTGCGCACACCAGTGAATTCGCCTCAGAGCAACGCCGCCGAACGCGTGAGCCGCATAGTGCTGTTTGCAATCAGAACCTACCTGGGTCAGGATCATCGGGATTGGGACGCGTACCTACCAGAGGTGGAAGTGGCGATCCGGAATGCGGTCCACAGCGCTACGGGAGTGACTCCGTTCTTCGCGGTCTTTGGACAGCAGATGTTCTGACCTTGTAGCAGCAGTATTTCTGACCTTGACGCGAAGGACAACTGGCTGTAATCCGAAGCCAAGTCAAGGACCATCTGCACACCGCATACGAGCGAAGTCGCCAACGATACGACCACCGATTGCTATTGGCCGCCCGGTTCGCTCTTAAAGAAAATATGAGGAGAGTGGATCGCATGCCCTTGGATATGCCCTTGGCCGTCATTTGGGCCATTGACCCAAAAAAAATTCAGCTGTGCAGATGGGCAGCAACGGTGCCCACCTCGCCAATGTATGCGTGTGCCGAAATTCGGCACCGATGATGTTGCTGCCCAAATATACCGGGAGCTCGACTTTGTCAGCGGTCCACAGCGGACGTACCGGCTCGCAGTTAAAAATGTTTGAAGTCGGATTTTTTTTTTTTGCCGGCCACGGAGCATGTGCATAACCAAAAAGAAAAAATCAAAGGGCATACATTTGTTCATGACGGGCTGTCTTTATTATTTAATTGCCAAGATAATTCCTTATGTGCTAACGTATTGCAAAAGAAATAGTGCACAAGAGCGATAATACACGAAAAATATTACACCAGAAACACACTGTCGTCATTTAAAACCACTATAAAAGCGATACACTATTAGAGCAGCCGCAGCCATTCGGTGGCACACCACGCTTGAATCCCGCGTCGGAGAACGCTGGCCAGATCAACCCAGGTATTCACGGGTCGGCTTTTCAAAGCGCGGCCAAGTGTCGGCGTAAACCACGTGACGGAGAGACGAGCCATTATGGACGGGACTCATACGACGAAGAGGCGGCCCATATCATCCGAGTGAGTCTGTTTCATTTCGTGCCTCCTCGCCTGAGTAAACGGCAGAGTCAGACGCAGACTTCCCATTGTGCCCCCTGAAAGAGAACCATTTTTTTTTTTCTACTACTAGTTTGAATAAAGTAAATTTCCGAAAGTGCCAACCGGGAAGGAAAGGGCCCAAAGATTATTGCGTCTGCCAAGTAAAGAATGAAGATAGCAGGTTAGATTTTGGTCAACTTATGCACGAGTAATACCCACTATACGTATATATATATATATGTTACGCACCTCAGGTACAGGTGCCCCCCACCCAGAGAGCTCTTTAGGCAGACAAGGTAAACAAACAAGGAAAACAACGCCTTTCGTTGGAAACACATATTAATACATATTAATACATAAAAAAGGTATTCTATACAAAAAGAAAAAGAAATTTAATATATTTAAGATTAATAGAAATTGTTAGAAATATGAAATGATGCAAAGCGATAACTGTTGAAGCGAAGTTGAAAGATGGAAGAAAATTTAAATTTAAAACTTATATTAAATTGACCCAGGCTTTTGAAGGTGCGTATATCAGTGATGGTTTAAACCCGGATCTATCTAAGAAATACAGTTTGACATTAGCTGTAAAGGCCATGACGCAAAACGCTGCGCACGGATCCGGGAAGGGTAGAAACGATCCGTATCATCCCGAATCCGAAGACGGTCTAGGAACTACGAAGCTTCTTAGGTACAGCGGGGTGGTATCGGCGATTCATAAAGAACTTCGCCGAGATCTCGATACCGTTGACTGATGCCCTTAAGAAGAGAACGGGTAGATTTGTGTTGAGTGACGAGGCCATAGATGCCATAGAAAGCTTGAAGTTAGCACTCACCACTGCCCCGGTGTTAGTCCACGCGGATTTTCGAAGACCATTCCAATGCGACGCATCTCACTACGGAGTAGGAGCCGTGTTGTTCCAGCTAGACGACGAGCAACAAGAAAGGCCGATCGCATTCTTCTCGATCAAACTCAACAAGCACCAGATCAACTATTTGGTGACCGAGAAGGAATGCCTAGCCGCCAAACTGGCCATACATCGATTCCGACCGTACGTGGAGATGATACCGTTCACGGTAATCATCGATCATGCGAACCTGCAGTAGCTTCTAAGTCTCAAAGACTTGAGCGGGAGATTAGCCAGGTTATCCCTAGAGCTGCAAGCGTTCCCTTTCTCCATGCAGTACCGCAAGGGTGCCGACATCATCGTCGCAGACACGTTGTCCCAAAGCGTGGAAGAGGTCGAACTGACCCCGGAGGAACTATTGGGATATCAGATCACGGAGTTCGAGAGCACCGAATATCGAGAGCTGATAAAAGAGGTGATGAGCCAACAAGGGAAGTTGCCGGATCTTATAGGACCGTGAACGGGAGCTTGGAGGATGAGGTCGAAGGCACAAGTTGGAAGCTCTGGGTGCCGGAGTCGCTGACTGCAGGACTCATCTAACAAGCACACGCGTACGAGACGTCAGCTCATGGAGGCATGAGGAAAACGCTGCACGCGCTGCGCAGGCAATATTATTGGCCCAACATGGCCATACAAGTCAGGGACTCTGTACGGAAATACGATACATGCAAGGAGCCCAAGGCACAAAACTACCGGATGCAGGTCGGAATTGGGGAAGAAGTGTGCACCTACCGCCCCTTCCAAAAGCTATGAATATATCGACTTCTTGGGGAAGTATCCACGGTCGAAACGAGAGCATGCGTGGATATTCGTCGTCGTAGGCCACTTCTCGAAATTTACCTTCCTGAAGGCCATGAGGGAAGCCACCGCGGCGGATTTCGTGAACTTCCTAGTGCATGAGGTGTTCTTCAAATTTGGCGTGGCGGAAGTGATCCATTTGGATAATGGACGACAATTCGTGTCAAAGTCGTTCGATGCGATGGTCGCGTTTGGCATTACTCACCTGCGCACACCAGTGAATTCGCCTCAGAGCAACGCCGCCGAACGCGTGAACCGCATAGTGCTGTTTGCAATCAGAACCTACCTGGGTCAGGATCATCGGGATTGGGACGCGTACCTACCAGAGGTGGAAGTGGCGATCCGGAATGCGGTCCACAGCGCTACGGGAGTGACTCCGTTCTTCGCGGTCTTTGGACAGCAGATGTTCTGACCTTGTAGCAGCAGTTTTTCTGACCTTGACGCGAAGGACAACTGGCTGTAATCCGAAGCCAAGTCAAGGACCATCTGCACACCGCATATGAGCGAAATCGCCAACGATACGACCACCGCGCGCGCCAGCTCCATCTGGAACCGGGACAGGAAGTGTGGAGGCGCAACTTCGCACTAAGCAGCTTCGGCAAAGCCTTCAATGCTTAGTTCGCCCGGAAATTCTTGAAGAGCCGAGTTGTCCGAGCCGTGGGCAAAGCATCCAATACTAGGAAGAACACTAGACTACGTAGTATTTAAAAAATCAACGATATAATGAAAAAAAATATTCATCAAACAAATTCCCATAAATGGAATGGCACCAGATAGCTGAAAAAATAAAGCTGAATAGATCGAATTTCGACAAATCATATAAGTGCCTAAATAAGAGCGCAACAGTTGTTGCATTTGACGTTATGGGCAGCACCGAGGGTTTACTTAGTTGGTTGCGTGTGAAATTATCGGCCACGCCTATCGGCGTCTTTTTGTCATATTGTCAGAGTATGCGGGGTGAAGCTGGGCCCACGGCGGAGCCCAAATTTTGGAAGAGTGGCAATGCCAGACCTGCGATCCACGGTGCCAAAAGCGACGATTGCTATTGGCCGCCCGGTTCGCTCTTAAAGAAAATATGAGGAGAGTGGATCGCATGCCCTTGGATATGCCTTGGCCGTCATTTGGGCCATTGACCCAAAAAAAATTAAGCTGTGCAGATGGGCAGCAACGGTGCCCACCTCGCCAATGTATGCGTGTGACGAAATTCGGCACCGATGATGTTGCTGCCCAAATATACCGGGAGCTCGACTTTGTCAGCGGTCCACAGCGGACGTACCGGCTCGCAGTTAAAAATGTTTGAAGTCGGATATTTTTTTTGCCGCCCACGGAGCATGTGCATAACCAAAAAGAAAAAAAGAAAAAATCAAAGGGCATACATTTGTTCATGACGGGCTGTCTTTATTATTTAATTGCCAAGATAATTCCTTATGTGCTAACGTATTGCAAAAGAAATAGTGCACAAGAGCGATAATACACGAAACAATATTACACCAGAAACACACTGTCGTCATTTAAAACCACTATAAAAGCGATACACTATTAGAGCAGCCGCAGCCATTCGGTGGCACACCACGCTTGAATCCCGCGTCGGAGGACGCTGGCCAGATCAACCCAGGTATTCACGGGTCGGATTTTCAAAGCGCGGCCAAGTGTCGGCGTAAACCACGTGACGGAGAGACGAGCCATTATGGACGGGACTCATACGACGAAGAGGCGGCCCATATCATCCGAGTGAGTCTGTTTCATTTCGTGCCTCCTCGCCTGAGTAAACGGCAGAGTCAGACGCAGACTTCCCATTGTGCCCCCTGAAAGAGAACCAATTTTTTTTTTCTACTACTAGTTTGAATAAAGTAAATTTCCGAAAGTGCCACCCGGGAAGGAAAGGGCCCAAAGATTATTGCGTCTGCCAAGTAAAGAATGAAGATAGCAGGTTAGATTTTGGTCAACTTATGCACGAGTAATACCCACTATACGTATATATATATATATGTTACGCACCTCAGGTACAGGTGCCCCCCACCCAGAGAGCTCTTTAGGCAGACAAGGTAAACAAACAAGGAAAACAACGCCTTTCGTTGGAAACATATATTAATACATATTAATACATAAAAAAAGTATTCTATACAAAAAGAAAAAGAAATTTAATATATTTAAGATTAATAGAAATTGTTAGAAATATGAAATGATGCAAAGCGTTATAGATAACTGTTGAATCGAAGTTGAAAGATGGAAGAAAATTTAAATTTCAAACTTATATCCATTATTCTAAATATAAGAATATCGTATGCACCTGGCTTAAAACGCCGGAAATGTTCGCGAGTACGAAATTATCAATAACAGCTTGAAGATAACCTGGAGGGGAATAAGAAATAGGATTAAATGTTAATAACGATAAGAAATGCAACCAATTACATGCCGTATCTGAAGAGAGAAATGTCCGTCTAAATTTTCTTTGATGGGGAGAGTTGGCATTACAGCCGCCACAGGCTGATGGCCATCTAATGGCAAATGAGGGAGACGAGTGTAGGTGATCGTCTCATGGTAGGGCGGGTACGCTGGGTCCGAAACCAGGGCCCGATCTGGGAGAGTAAGGTGGATAAATAGTGTTTTTTGTTAATTTATATTGAGTGTCTCATCTTTGTTGTTTACATGTTCATAGTTGTTACAGCTGTTTATTTTGTTCATGAGTTAGAAGTTCCGATTGTTTGACGTTATCGATTTGTGATTCGCTTTGCATAGTGTTGTGTAAATCTGTTTTGCTACAGACGTGTAGCTTCGTTGTTATCGATTGTGCGGACTGCAGGCCAGGGATGGGACTACACCCAGAGAAACCGATGATCCAGCCGGCGTGGCCCACCGAGAAACAAGCAGTTCCGTAACACAGTTTTGCGACCAACCATTATTAAACACACTGAGATTCGTGTATTTTACAACATCTAAGCGAAAATCTGGTAAGCTTAAACAAAAAATACAATCTCCAGCTTTATTTACCATCGGCGTTAAAAACATTTGATTGTACAGTTTTTTAAATTAGCCTCGTCACTCTTACCAGAGTTCGATGGAAAGGCCAAAAACCTACAAAGTTTTTTGGATGCATTGAATCTAATAGATTCCTTTAAAGACACCCACGAATTAACTGCAGTAAGCATAATAAAGACTAAGCTGAAGGGCCACGCTATAGCCCATTCGTGCTCTGCAACGCCGTTCAACAACTTTGCAGGCTCATGGACAAGGTAATCCCGGCAAATCTGAGATCCAACGTGTTCGTATACCTACACGACTTGCTGATATTATCGGCAGATTAAAATACTTGCAATTGGTGGCCGAGTGTCTGAGGAACGCGAACCTCACCATAGGCACGGCGAAGTCAAAATTCTGCTTCCGCAACCTAAACTACCTGGGTTACATCATAGGCGGCGGGACGCTGCGCACGGATCCGGGAAGGGTAGAAACGATCCGTATCATCCCGAATCCGAAGACTGTCAAGGAACTACGAAGCTTCTTAGGTACAGTGGGGTGGTATCGACGATTCATAAAGAACTTCGCCGAAATCTCGATACCGTTGACTGATGCCCTTAAGAAGAGAACGGGTAGATTTGTGTTGAGTGACGAGGCCATAGATGCCATAGAAAGCTTGAAGTTAGCACTCACCACTGCCCCGGTGTTAGTCCACGCGGATTTTCGAAGACCATTCCAATGCGACGCATCTCACTACGGAGTAGGAGCCGTGTTGTTCCAGCTAGACGACGAGCAACAAGAAAGGCCGATCGCATTCTTCTCGATCAAACTCAACAAGCACCAGATCAACTATTTGGTGACCGAGAAGGAATGCCTAGCCGCCAAACTGGCCATACATCGATTCCGACCGTACGTGGAGATGATACCGTTCACGGTAATCATCGATCATGCGAACCTGCAGTAGCTTCTAAGTCTCAAAGACTTGAGCGGGAGATTAGCCAGGTTATCCCTAGAGCTGCAAGCGTTCCCTTTCTCCATGCAGTACCGCAAGGGTGCCGACATCATCGTCGCAGACACGTTGTCCCAAAGCGTGGAAGAGGTCGAACTGACCCCGGAGGATCTATTGGGATATCAGATCACGGAGTTCGAGAGCACCGAATATCGAGAGCTGATAAAAGAGGTGATGAGCCAACAAGGGAAGTTGCCGGATCTTATAGGACCGTGAACGGGAGCTTGGAGGATGAGGTCGAAGGCACAAGTTGGAAGCTCTGGGTGCCGGAGTCGCTGACTGCAGGACTCATCTAACAAGCACACGCGTACGAGACGTCAGCTCATGGAGGCATGAGGAAAACGCTGCACGCGCTGCGCAGGCAATATTATTGGCCCAACATGGCCATACAAGTCAGGGACTCTGTACGGAAATACGATACATGCAAGGAGCCCAAGGCACAAAACTACCGGATGCAGGTCGGAATTGGGGAAGAAGTGTGCACCTACCGCCCCTTCCAAAAGCTATGAATATATCGACTTCTTGGGGAAGTATCCACGGTCGAAACGAGAGCATGCGTGGATATTCGTCATCGTAGGCCACTTCTCGAAATTTACCTTCCTGAAGGCCATGAGGGAAGCCACCGCGGCGGATGTCGTGAACTTCCTAGTGCATGAGGTGTTCTTCAAATTTGGCGTGGCGGAAGTGATCCATTTGGATAATGGACGACAATTCGTGTCAAAGTCGTTCGATGCGATGGTCGCGTTTGGCATTACTCACCTGCGCACACCAGTGAATTCGCCTCAGAGCAACGCCGCCGAACGCGTGAACCGCATAGTGCTGTTTGCAATCAGAACCTACCTGGGTCAGGATCATCGGGATTGGGACGCGTACCTACCAGAGGTGGAAGTGGCGATCCGGAATGCGGTCCACAGCGCTACGGGAGTGACTCCGTTCTTCGCGGTCTTTGGACAGCAGATGTTCTGACCTTGTAGCAGCAGTATTTCTGACCTTGACGCGAAGGACAACTGGCTGTAATCCGAAGCCAAGTCAAGGACCATCTGCGCACCGCATATGAGCGAAATCGCCAACGATACGACCACCGCGCGCGCCAGCTCCATCTGGAACCGGGACAGGAAGTGTGGAGGCGCAACTTCGCACTAAGCAGCTTCGGCAAAGCCTTCAATGCTTAGTTCGCCCGGAAATTCTTGAAGAGCCGAGTTGTCCGAGCCGTGGGCAAAGCATCCAATACTAGGAAGAACACTAGACTACGTAGTATTTAAAAAATCAACGATATAATGAAAAAAATTATTCATCAAACAAATTCCCATAAATGGAATGGCACCAGATAGCTGAAAAAATAAAGCTGAATAGATCGAATTTCGACAAATCATATAAGTGCCTAAATAAGAGCGCAACAGTTGTTGCATTTGACGTTATGGGCAGCACCGAGGGTTTACTTAGTTGGTTGCGTGTGAAATTATCGGCCACGCCTATCGGCGTCTTTTTGTCATATTGTCAGAGTATGCGGGGTGAAGCTGGGCCCACGGCGGAGCCCAAATTTTGGAAGAGTGGCAATGCCAGACCTGCGATCCACGGTGCCAAAAGCGACGATTGCTATTGGCCGCCCGGTTCGCTCTTAAAGAAAATATGAGGAGAGTGGATCGCATGCCCTTGGATATGCCTTGGCCGTCATTTGGGCCATTGACCCAAAAAAAATTAAGCTGTGCAGATGGGCAGCAACGGTGCCCACCTCGCCAATGTATGCGTGTGACGAAATTCGGCACCGATGATGTTGCTGCCCAAATATACCGGGAGCTCGACTTTGTCAGCGGTCCACAGCGGACGTACCGGCTCGCAGTTAAAAATGTTTGAAGTCGGATATTTTTTTTGCCGCCCACGGAGCATGTGCATAACCAAAAAGAAAAAAAGAAAAAATCAAAGGGCATACATTTGTTCATGACGGGCTGTCTTTATTATTTAATTGCCAAGATAATTCCTTATGTGCTAACGTATTGCAAAAGAAATAGTGCACAAGAGCGATAATACACGAAACAATATTACACCAGAAACACACTGTCGTCATTTAAAACCACTATAAAAGCGATACACTATTAGAGCAGCCGCAGCCATTCGGTGGCACACCACGCTTGAATCCCGCGTCGGAGGACGCTGGCCAGATCAACCCAGGTATTCACGGGTCGGATTTTCAAAGCGCGGCCAAGTGTCGGCGTAAACCACGTGACGGAGAGACGAGCCATTATGGAAGGGACTCATACGACGAAGAGGCGGCCCATATCATCCGAGTGAGTCTGTTCCATTTCGTGCCTCCTCGCCTGAGTAAACGGCAGAGTCAGACGCAGACTTCCCATTGTGCCCCCTGAAAGAGAACCAATTTTTTTTTTCTACTACTAGTTTGAATAAAGTAAATTTCCGAAAGTGCCAGCCGGGAAGGAAAGGGCCCAAAGATTATTGCGTCTGCCAAGTAAAGAATGAAGATAACAGGTTAGATTTTGGTCAACTTATGCACGAGTAATACCCACTATACGTATATATATATATATGTTACGCACCTCAGGTACAGGTGCCCCCCACCCAGAGAGCTCTTTAGGCAGACAAGGTAAACAAACAAGGAAAACAACGCCTTTCGTTGGAAACACATATTAATACATATTAATACATAAAAAAGGTATTCTATACAAAAAGAAAAAGAAATTTAATATATTTAAGATTAATAGAAATTGTTAGAAATATGAAATGATGCAAAGCGTTATAGATAACTGTTGAATCGAAGTTGAAAGATGGAAGAAAATTTAAATTTAAAACTTATATCCATTATTCTAAATATAAGAATATCGTATGCACCTGGTTTAAAACGCCGGAAATGTTCGCGAGTACGAAATTATCAATAACAGCTTGAAGATAACCTGCAGGGGAATAAGAAATAGGATTAAATGTTAATAACGATAAGAAATGCAACCAATTACATGCCGTATCTGAAGAGAGAAATGTCCGTCTAAATTTTCTTTGATGGGGAGAGTTGGCATTACAGCCGCCACAGGCTGATGGCCATCTAATGGCAAATGAGGGAGACGAGTGTAGGTGATCGTCTCATGGTAGGGCGGGTACGCTGGGTCCGAAACCAGGGCCCGATCTGGAAGAGTAAGGTGGATAAATAGTGTTTTTTGTTAATTTATATTGAGTGTCTCATCTTTGTTGTTTACATGTTCATAGTTGTTACAGCTGTTTATTTTGTTCATGAGTTAGAAGTTCCGATTGTTTGACGTTATCGATTTGTGGTTCGCTTTGCATAGTGTTGTGTAAATCTGTTTTGCTACAGACGTGTAGCTTCGTTGTTATCGATTGTGCGGACTGCAGGCCAGGGATGGGACTACACCCAGAGAAACCGATGATCCAGCCGGCGTGGCCCACCGAGAAACAAGCAGTTCCGTAACACAGTTTTGCGACCAACCATTATTAAACACACTGAGATTCGTGTATTGTACAACATCTAAGCGAAAATCTGGTAAGCTTAAACAAAAAATACAATCTCCAGCTTTATTTACCATCGGCGTTAAAAACATTTGATAAGTCACTCTTGACAAACTCAAATGAAAACGACCAAATAGAAAACATCAAATTAGTAAACATGGCTCAAACAGTTGTACAGTTTTTTAAATTAGCCTCGTCACTCTTACCAGAGTTCGATGGGAAGGCCAAAAACCTACAAAGTTTTTTGGATGCATTGAATCTAATAGATTCCTTTAAAGACACCCACGAATTAACTGCAGTAAGCATAATAAAGACTAAGCTGAAGGGCCACGCTAGAAATTTGATAAGTAATGAGCAGACAATTCTTGCCATTATAAATCAATTATCCAAAGCAGTAAAAGGAGAATCTGTATACATTATATCTGCAAAACTTCTTAATCGGCAGCAATAGAGCAAAACGGCTTAACAATACACCCAAAATGTGGAAAAATTAACCCAGGCTTTTGAAAGTGCGTATATCAGTGATGGTTTAAACCCGGATCTATCTAAGAAATACAGTTTGACATTAGCTGTTAAGGCCATGACGCAAAATTGCGCAATTGAAAAAGTAAAACTGATCATGCAAGCAGGCACATTCAACACCATGAATGATGCCATTTCAAAATTTGTCAACAGTTGTATGGAAGCAACAGGCCAGGCAAATTCTGTATTGTACTTCAGTCAACGAGAATATGGAAATAATAGAGGAAACCGAGGTAATTATCATGGCAGACGTAATTATCAGAACAACGGTTCCAGAAACAATAACCAAGTTTATTACAGAAATTATAATAGGGCACAAGGCCAAAATAGAGGAAACTCTAGAGGCCGTGACAACTCGAAGCGAAGCCACAACAATTATGTCCGAGTTACTCAGACTAACTCGGAAAACCAACAAAACCCTTAAGATATGCAACAAGAAACACCAAGGTATTCACAGTCAATCTAAATCTCAGTATCTTCATTAAGATAAATAACGAAAAAACAGGTAAAGCATTTACCCTATTGCTAGATACTGATGCAGACATATCACTATTAAAAGAACATGTTGATACACTTGAAAACATTAATTTAAACATATCAACTCAAATATCTAGAATCGGGGAAGGTTCAGTTTTTTCAAAAGGCTTAGCATTCTTAGAATTATCTACCGGAAAATGTGTCATTCCACACGACTTTCACATAGTCGGACATGATTCTTCTTCAAAAAGTATAATTGCCAATTAAATTTCACCACTAACCATACAATGTATAGACATACCAAATGGCACTTTTAATCGAAACAAGAAAAATCGAAACGAGGCGACCCCAATGGTACCTGCGACCATTTTAGTGTGCCCAGACACTGCTGAGACTGCTGAGAGTGGCAGCCGAACGCCGGCCTCAAAAGTCGAACGTTCAGTATGAAGCTGCATCTCGCTCAGCGCATAATCTCGCGGTTGATGTGTTTTCTTAAAATATGTATGTATGCCATTTTTAAATCCTTACAGCCCAAAAACATATGTGTGTATGCATGTGCCTCGCTCATTGCTTTGCGCACTTGTGTCCATCTCTTTCTCCCTCACCGAGATCACAAACATTCCTTTGTTTGTGTTGTGTGGATGTGCGCACAAGTAGATCGCGGCATTTGTCGCCAGAGGTTATTTCTTCAATTGTGTGCCTTTTGTGCCTGTGGTAGCAATAGGCACTCACATTTAAATGCTCTATCATGTATTTCTTCGTCTAGTCATGCATGATGAGAAGAATTTGATCAAATTTTATTTAATACACAATTAATTGACCTAAACAAAATATTTATATTTATTTTCTGTTTTCTGTAGGGACCTATTTTGCTTAAAATACAAAAATATCTAAGTCGTATTTCTGCAAGGGTAATTCATCGTCGGCTTGTCGAAGAATTTAAGAAAAGACCAAAAATTGACGCACACTCTTTCAAGTAAGCAGTTGTGTGCAATTATTAAAGGGTTTGGCCTGTTTAGTGCAAAATTGATATTTTCCATGCTTGTTGTAGGGGTAAGGGTACCTGATCGCTGGCATGTGTGCATGATAACTTTTTGGGTCGGCCAACCACGCACAATAACACACTTTTCTATATGAATGGAAGCATTAATGCACTTGTGTGCGTGTTGGTTGCTTGTCTGCCTGCCCGATGCAAATTTGACAAAATTTGAAGTTTTTGGCATTTGTGAATTTCGAACTCTACACACACACATATACACACTCACAAATGTGTGCGAACGAGCTGATCTATGGTTTGTCGAGAGACAGAAATATTTTTATCAATGGGTGCGTAAATTTGGGCGACTGGCACGGTCTTTGTTTTTTTGGCATGCCTATATTTTACATGATTATGAGACTTACATTCGTGCTCCGCACGCGCTTCTGTTCTCTTTCACTTCTGCTCAGCTGCAAGCACAAAACGAAAATGAACCCCGACAAAAATGCAGCTTGTGCAACTGCGTGCGATCGACTTATCATGTAAAAACTAATTCTAACGGTGCACTTCCAGTGTAAGCAGCGATGGCTGCTTACAGAAAAAATGCGAGACCCAGTAGGACTTAGTCAACAGCTATTTTCACTTCGCCCCGTAACACTAGGAATGTTCCGCGACGCCGCCAAGTACGTGAAGTGCTGCGAAATCTGTCAAAAATTCAAGAGCGAGCAACTTAAACCCTGGGACAAGAGCAGATTGATTAAAGGAAATCTTTTATATCGTCCATAGCAATCTCCAGCGCGCGCCAAAGGACCAGGGCAGACACTATAACCTGCGGAGACGAGAGTGGCGGCCTTCGTTGGATTCGTTGGTACAGTTAAGGGTGCGCCAACTATCCAACGCCGCTGAGGGTTTCGCTGAGAAGCTGGCACCCAAGTTTGACGGCCCTTATAGGGTCGTCAAATTCATATCCCTTAATATTGTGCGCCTAGTGTGGCCAGGCGAACCAAAGAAGAGGGTGGCCAGTATCTCGCAGCTGAAACCATTTTGCCAAGAGATGACCGAAGACGGAGAGGAACTGGACCCAATGGATGTGAAATAAGAGCGTACACAGAAGACCTTACTGAATAGCCATAGAATAAGTTAAGAATATAATTGTTTAGTTGGCTGGCTCAAGGTCCGGGTTTGTCTTAATAAAACAATAAAAACAATTTTATTGATTTCCAATATATTTCGGTTGCGCTTCGGTAAGCCGTCTTCAGGGAAATTATTTTACACTACTGCGCTTTTTGACGTGAAGATTTAAACTGGATAGAGTAGGTTCCATATATTGTGAGCTGCACTGCTAGGGCAGGAAATAACATAAGCAACAAATAGGCAATATGTTAGTTGAAGACCCAGAAGTCGTCGGCATGAACGCCGCCGAGGAAGCGACGGTATCGGCGTCGAAGTAAGGGAGTGGTTCATAATTATAATTATAGGGTATAAGCATTGTATAGTATATAAGCATTGTATTAGTAACAAGAACAGTTAAGGCAAGGTGCTGATGTATTGAAGCTAATTAAGGGCAATGAGCTCAGTTTGAATTAAGTTTAAATTTAACCAGCGGCCGTCGCAGGTACCGTGTGTTGCTGATCTGATGCTCAACACCGCCTTCGAGAGCGCAACTGCCATTTGGTGGCAAAGAGCGAAAGCTCCGAGGCGAAGTTGCGAAAGCTTGCGGCGAAGTTGAACGGCCGCGGCGAACGCATGGCTTGTTAGCGAGCATGCCGGCACTTGTGGAAAGACCATCAGGGTGAGTAGACGTGCAGCGAAATGAAGTGTGAGTGACGAAGATAAAAAGTTCAGCGGAGCGCTATTAATAAATAAAAGAAACGGGCAGCAGATCCCCCAACGGCAAGGATCCACGCTCGACAGTTCAGGCCGTCCAAGAAGCTGTCAGGCCAGAGAGGCCAGCAGGTCACCCCAAAGGCCCGATTTTGGCTCAGCGTGGCACGTCAGTCATATCAGCGACGCACGTACGCCATATCAGCTGCGCAGATCAGCCATACCCTCGGCGCACTTATCCCCAGTGCTATCAATGAGGATTGGTTAAGAAGCGGCCACTGGCGAAGCGCACATCATCCGAGTGAGTCTATTCCATGTTGTCCTTCCTCGCCCCGAGTAGCAGACAGAGTCAGACGCAGACTCTTGTTCGAGACCCCTGACTGAAAAAAGATTTTTGCATTTGTTAAGTTTCGTTTTTTATGTTAATTATATACACGTACTTACGCCAAATTTCTTTTAAGAAAAACTTCCTAGAGTGCGAACAGTGAAAGAAAGACCAAATAGATTATTGCGTCTGCCAAATAAATAAAAACAAAAAATTAGATTTTTGTTAACATGTGCACGAACGATAACCACCTATTTGTATATATATGTACAGAATACACATTATGATTGCCCTTACCGCTCTTTAGAAAGGTAAGGTATAATCAGCGCTTTGAAACATATATAACATCTCTCTTTGTGGCACATATATACGCACATTTATTTCAGTGGGTACTTGTTCCCCCATTGGTGCAATAATTACCTTGTATTGATATCATTTGCCTTTGTTTTATTTTCTTTGCGACTGGCAATAACTTTGGCTGGTGTTTTCGTCCTCTGTTCAGTATAAAGTTGTACAAAAAATGTGTTATGTAAACAAATTAAAATTTTAGAAATTAATATCAATTATGTTTATTATAAGATGATGCAAAGTATAATACGATCCTGTTGAAGTGCGAGCAATGTCAGCCTGCCGAAATTATTAATAACAGAGTGGAGATATCCTGTAAAAAGATAGTAGAAAAAGCGGTGAGGTGCATTGTTAATAATTATAAGATGAAGCAAATAATTATACGCACCTGTTAAGTGAGAGAAATGGCAGCTTGCACGAAATCACAAAGGCAGAGTGAGGATGTGCTGTAAAAATAAATAAGAAAACAATTATACGCCCAGACTGAAGGAAAACAATGTTCGGCTGTATACCAGCTCACCATTGATGGTGAGAGGTGGCATGACAGCTGACAATCTAATGGCTAAAATAAGGGAGATGAGATCGGGTGATCGCCTCATGTAGAGCGGGTATACTGGTTCCAGAACCGGGACCCTATCTGGAAAGGTTAAGTGGATTGGTAGTGATATATTTTTTTTTTGGGAGTTTATATTAGCGTCTCACCTTTGTTGTCGTTGCAGCTGTTTATGTTGCTCATTTCATTGTAGCTTTGTTGATATCGATCATGATGACTGCGGGCCAGAGATGGGACTACAACCAGAGAACCGATAAACAAGCCGGCCCAAAGAGAAAAAAGCAGTTCCGTAAGTAACTTGACCATTTAATAAATAAATATAAGATTAATCGGGAGAGAGTTTTCAGTTGAAAGTGCTTGAAGTGTATTCCTCTGCTCCAAGATTTTAATACATTTTTGCGCTATAATCCTGCTTTTTATTTCCAAATTTTGCGTTTTTATAAATTGTACAAAGTGTTATTGCCTGTTTTGATTCTTTTGTTAATGTGTTAATAAGCAAATTTAATATCTCCACCCCTCGCGATATAGAATCATTGAAAATTAATATTTCTTATGATTTGTTCACAGTCATTTTTGGTACATACATTCTCCGAGATGGCCAATCCTGACGCTTACACGACCTCGTGTATGCATTCAGCAATTCGCGTTGACAGGCACTGCTCAGGTGTTACATAAACAATGCTCAAGGTTAAATTTTGCAAAAAATTTAAAATGGATGAATATTTTGAAACGCACCAAGTCTACCTTACTCAGAATGGTTTTGCTAGTGCAAGCTTATGCGTCTGTTTCAACGCTACAATCTTTTTTAACGTCCTCACTGGTACTACCATTTGTGCCTGCTTCAACGCCACAATCTTTATTAGCACCCTCACTGGTACTACAATTTGCGTATGTTTTAACGCCACCACACCTCTCTGTACCACTTCTGGTACCACCATTTGCGTCTGTTTCAACGAGACCACTCATCACCACTGTCTTGACCGGTAATGCTCTCAAACATTCATGTGAGTATTTAAAAGTCCGTTTACTGTTTAATGATTTCAAACCAAATCGATCTCCATCCAATAGTTCTATTATGACAAACAGTCCTTTCAATTTAGGATCTACTATGGTTTGATTCCTCTCTCCACACTTCAGTAGAACATAATCACCCACTTTATGCTTTACAATTTTCGCTTTGGTTTTGTCGATTTTTTTTGTCATAGTGCGCATTCCTTATCATGTTGTTTTTAGCTTGTGACCTTGGATCTAGTAAATGTTCATCTTTTTCATTGACAATATTTGACAACATCCCTAAAGGCCTTACATCTTTTCCTATTAGAAGTTGTAGTGGACACGATTTGGTAACACGATTGGATGTGCAATTTATTGCCAATTGAACCTCTTAATGCCTCTTGCCATGAAAGTTGACCTGTGTTTACAGATGTTAGCAAACATTTGAGTGTGCCTCATCACACGCTCAACCTGCCTATTCGCGCGACTAGCTCCTATGCCAACACGCCACAACACATCGGCCCTGATCAGCTATAATACGGCTTGGCACACCGAACAAAGATATAACTGCCTTAACTGACTGTATACCACTTTTAGTAAAATACACGTACTTTGTAAACGCATCTATAAGAACAATGACTAATTGCCTTTGGTCGCATTTGCCACTTAATTTTTCAGTGATGTCTAAATGAATTGTGTGCTATGGTATTTCAACTTTGGGTAACGGATGTATTTCTTGTTGAATTTTCCCGGAAGGTGGTTTCGATAGTTTACACGTTATGCAATTGTTAATGAATTTTCTGACATATTTTGCCATTCCGTCAAAGCAATAGCAACTATACACCTTATCGAGGGTCTTTTCCGAACCAAGTTGCATTATAGCCTCGTGAATATGATTAATAGCGGCCCATCTATATGCCTTCGGAACTACTGGTAACCATCGGGTTCGATGAATTTTACGATAAAGTTAGCCTTATCTCAATTTATATGTATTTTCAATATTTTCGTAAGTTTTATTGTTTTGTAATTTAAATATTAAAGCTTATATTTCGGGGTCTCGTTACTGTTCAGGTATAAGCCAGGTGTCACCAAGTCAGTTAAGTTTACTCGTTTTTCAGTGGTTTTATATACGAGCTGAGGCTTCTCTGAAATTGGGGTTCGAGAAAAGAAATCTACGTGCGCCATGCATTTTCCCTCCTATAAACAATATCAAACTCAAAAGATCGCAAATACAACCCCCATCGATATACTGTGAGGCGGCCACTAAGGTAGCCACCCCACAGTTCATAATTATCATCAAAGGTTATAAGCATTGTATTAGTAATAAGAACAGTTATCGGCAAGGTGCCGATGTATTGAAGCTAGTTAAGGGCAAGGAGCTCAGATAGAATTAAGTTTGAATTCAACGCCCGGCCGTCACAACAACCGTGCGTTGCTGATCTGTTGCTCAACACCGCCTTCGAAAGCGCAACTTCCATTTGGTGGCAAAGAGCGAAAGCTCCGAGACGAAGTTGCGAAAACTTGCGGCGAAGCTAAGCGAGCGAGCATGCCGGCACTTGTGAAAAGACCATCAGGGTGAGTAAACGTGCAGCGAAGAGAAGTGAGAGTGACGAAGTGCAAAAAGTGCCGCAGGGCCTTAATTCAGGAAACACAGTAGGGCAGTAGTTAATGAACAACTGAATAAAGTGAGTATAAGGAAAACGATGAAGGAAATTGCTGGTCCTTGTATTCTTGGGTGGTCGTATTTGTGCTAACATCGGGAATAGTCGATATTTACCCTAACCTAGAGTAGTAGCATGTGGTGCGAGGCTACGGCCCGATAGCATAGTTGGTGCGAGTGTAGTTGAAATGTGGCTAATGCACAATAGTGTAGTTGGAATGTGGCTACGACCCGGTAGAGTAGCTGGTACAAGGCTACGGCCCGGTACAGTTGGGGATACGTGGCTGCGGCCCGGTAGAGTAGTTGTAAACATAGAGAGAGAGGTATAGTTTGGTCGGTATATTCGCTACCGCTGTGGACAGGAGGATCCCCGCACTGCCGACAACGACCCCTGCGGAAGTGGCCCACCAAATGATGGTAGATGAGCTGATCCAGGCAGGTGCCATCGAGCCGTCGCGTAGTCAGCACAGCCCCCCAATTGTCCTAGTAATGAAGAAGACTGGCGAGTGGCGCATGCGCATGGACTACCGGCAGCTCAATGCGCATTACGTTCCGGATGCTTATCCCGTTTCCCGGATCAACCACATCCTAGAGCGGATGTTTCACACCCGGTTCATCTCCACTCTGGCCTTGAAGGATGGGTACTGCCAAATACCAATGGCAGCATGTGCAATTTTTCAACGAGCCTTAGGCACAGTAATAGGACCAGAGATGGAGTCTCATGCGTTTGCCTACCTAGACGATATCGTGGTAATAGGGGTATCGAGTGAAGAACATGTTGAGAATTTAAGGGGACTGTTTCGTCGGTTGAGGGCAGCTAATCTCAGGCTGAATAGAAATAAGTGCATCTTCTTCCGGGAAAGGTTGGTCTACCTTGGGCATGTCATATGCGAGGAAGAAATACGTACCGATCCAGAGAAGGTAGAGGCGATACTTAACCTGAGGGCCCCGACAAATTGTTGGGAGTTGCGGTTATGTCTAGGGATGACGTCATGGTACAGGCACTTCGTTCCCAACTTCGCGATTCAGGTACAGCCGCTCACAACGCTCTTAAAGAAGGGTTGGATATGGGTATGGGAACAAGAACAGGAAGAGCCATTGCATCAATTGAAGGATAGCTTGACGACTGCCCCTGTGTTGGCTTGTCCTGATTTTTCTGCCAAAATCGTCTTGCGCACTGAAGTGAGCGTGTACGGCCTCGGCGCAGTGCTGGCACAGACGCTTGAAGGACAGGAGCGAGTGATAGCGTACACGAGCCGAAAGTTACTAAAAGCGGAAGTGAACTATTCCGCCACCGAGAAGGAGTGCTTAGCAATCGTATGGTCGATCCGGAAGCTGAGTTGCTACCTAGAGGGGTACCATTTCGACGTGATAACGGATCATCAAGACATCCTCTAGAGACCTGTCAACAAGCAGTGGTAGCCGAGTCACCCTGCAAGTGGGTCGCGGGTATGCGTACATGAATCGCCGAGCAGCCGGCCCAGTTCTCGGACTACATAGAAGAGAATGGGCAACTGTATAGGGACACCGACGGATGACGAGGAATTCATTCCTTGGAAGCTATGTGTGTCTAGTGATCAGTGACAGAGGGTATTGCAGGAATGCCACAATGCTCCCACGGCCGTGTCAAGATTGGCCCACAGAAACGACTGGCTAGGTATGTTTCGCGACGCCGCCAAGTACGTGAAGTGCTGCGAAATCTGTCAAAAATTCAAGACCGAGCAATTTAAACCCTAGGACAAGGGCAGATTGCTTAAAGGAAATCTTTTATATCGTCCACAGCAATCTCCAGCGCGCGCCAAACGACCAGGGCAGACACTATAACCTGCGGAGACGAGAGTGGCGGCCTTCGTTGGATTCGTTGGTACAGTTAAGGGTGCGCCAACTATCCAACGCCGCTGAGGGTTTCGCTGAGAAGCTGGCACCCAAGTTTGACGGCCCTTATAGGGTCGTCAAATTCATATCCCTTAATATTGTGCGCCAAGTGTGGCCAGGCGAACCAAAGAAGAGGGTGGCCAGTATCTCGCAGCTGAAACCACTTTGCCAAGAGATGACCGAAGACGGAGAGGAACCGGACCCAATGGATGTGAAACAAGAGCGTGCACAGCAGACCCTACTGAATAGCCATAGAATAAGTTAAGAATATAATTGTTTAGTTGGCTGGCTCAAGGTCCGGGTTTGTCTTAATAAAACAATAAAAACAATTTTATTGATTTCCAATATATTTCGGTTGCGCTTCGGTAAGCCGTCTTCAGGGAAATTATTTTACACGTCTGCGCTTTATGACGTGAAGATTTAAACTGGATTGAGAAGGCTCCATATATTGTGAGCTGCACTGCTAGGGCAGGAAATAACATAAGCAACAAATAGGCGATATGTTAGTTGAAGACCCAGAAGTCGTTGCCATAAACGCCGCCGAGGAAGCGACGGTATCGTCGACGAAGTAAGGGAGTGGTTCATAATTATAATTATAGGGTATAAGCATTGTATAGTATATAAGCATTGTATTAATAACAAGAACAGTTAAGGCAAGGTGCTGATGTATTGAAGCTAATGAGCTCAGTTTGAATTAAGTTTAAATTTAAGCACCGGCCGTCGCAGGTACCGTATGTTGCTGATCTGATGCTCAACACCGCCTTCGAGAGCGCAACTGCCATTTGGTGGCGAAGAGCGAAAGCTCCGAGGCAAAGTTGCGAAAGCTTGCGGTGAAGTTGAGCGGCCGCGGCGAACGTATGGCTCGTTAGCGAGCATGCCGGCACTTGTGGAAAGACCATCAGGGTGAGTAAACGTGCAGCGAAGAGAAGTGTGAGTGACGAAGAGTAAAAAGTGCAGCGGAGCGCTAGGGCTCCAAGACAGTGCGGCGCGGCAGGGCCTTAATTCAGGAAATACAGTAGGGCAGTAGTTAATGAACAACTGAATAAAGTGAATATAAGGAAAACAATGAAGGAAATTGCTGGTCCTTGTATTTTCGGGTGGTCATATTTGTGCTAACATCGGGAATAGCCGATATTCACCCTAACCTAGAATAAAAGCATGTGGTGCGAGGCTACGGCCCGATAGCATAGTTGGTGCGAGCCCACGACCCGGCAGTGAATTTGGTGCGAGGCTACGGCCCGACAGTGTAGTTGAAATGTGGCTAATGCACAATAGTGTAGTTGGAATGTGGCTGCGGCCCGGTAGAGTAGTTGTAAACATAGAGAGAGAGGTATAGTTTGGTCGGTATATTCGCTATCGCTGTGGACAGGAGGATCCCCGCCCTGCCGACAACGACCCCTGCGGAAGTGGCCCACCAAATGATGGTAGATGAGCTGATCCAGGCAGGTGCCATCGAGCCGTCTCGTAGTCCGCACAGCCCCCCAATTGTCCTAGTAATGAAGAAGACTGGCGAGTAGCGCATGCGCATGGACTACCGGCAGCTCAATGCGCATTACGTTCCGGATGCTTATCCCGTTCCCCGGATCAACCACATCCTAGAGCGGATGTTTCACACCCGGTTCATCTCCACTCTGGCCTTGAAGGATGGGTACTGGCAAATACCAATGGCAGCATGTGCAATTTTCAACGAGCCTTAGGCACAGTAATAGGACCAGAGATGGAGTCTCATGCGTTTGCCTACCTAGACGATATCGTGGTAATAGGGGTATCGAGTGAAGAACATGTTGAGAATTTAAGGGGACTGTTTCGTCGGTTGAGGGCAGCTAATCTCAGGCTGAATAGAAATAAGTGCATCTTCTTCCGGGAAAGGTTGGTCTACCTTGGGCATGTCATATGCGAGGAAGAAATACGTACCGATCCAGAGAAAGTAGAGGCGATACTTAACCTGAGGGCCCCGACAAATTGTTGGGAGTTGCGGTTATGTCTAGGGATGACGTCATGGTACAGGCACTTCGTTCCCAACTTCGCGATTCAGGTACAGCCGCTCACAACGCTCTTAAAGAAGGGTTGGATATGGGTATGGGAACAAGAACAGGAAGAGCCATTGCATCAATTGAAGGATAGCTTGACGACTGCCCCTGTGTTGGCTTGTCCTGATTTTTCTGCCAAAATCGTCTTGCGGACTGAAGTGAGCGTGTACGGCCTCGGCGCAGTGCTGGCACAGACGCTTGAAGGACAGGAGCGAGTGATAGCGTACACGAGCCGAAAGTTACTAAAAGCGGAAGTGAACTATTCCGCCACCGAGAAGGAGTGCTTAGCAATCGTATGGTCGATCCGGAAGCTGAGTTGCTACCTAGAGGGGTACCATTTCGACGTGATAACGGATCATCAAGACATCCTCTAGAGACCTGTCAACAAGCAGTGGTAGCCGAGTCACCCTGCAAGTGGGTCGCGGGTATGCGTACATGAATCGCCGAGCAGCCGGCCCAGTTCTCGGACTACATAGAAGAGAATGGGCAACTGTATAGGGACACCGACGGATGACGAGGAATTCATTCCTTGGAAGCTATGTGTGTCTAGTGATCAGTGACAGAGGGTATTGCAGGAATGCAATATTGCACAATGCTCCCACGGCCGTGTCGAGATTGGTCCGCAGAAACGACTGGCTAGGTATGTTTCGCGACGCCGCCAAGTACGTGAAGTGCTGCGAAATCTGTCAAAAATTCAAGACCGAGCAATTTAAACCCTAGGACAAGGGCAGATTGCTTAAAGGAAATCTTTTATATCGTCCACAGCAATCTTCAGCGCGCGCCAAACGACCAGGGCAGACACTATAACCTGCGGAGACGAGAGTGGCGGCCTTCGTTGGATTCGTTGGTAAAGTTAAGGGTGCGCCAACTATCCAACGCCGCTGAGGGTTTCGCTGAGAAGCTGGCACCCAAGTTTGACGGCCCTTATAGGGTCGTCAAATTCATATCCCTTAATATTGTGCGCCTAGTGTGGCCAGGCGAACCAAAGAAGAGGGTGGCCAGTATCTCGCAGCTGAAACCATTTTGCCAAGAGATGACCGAAGACGGAGAGGAACCGGACCCAATGGATGTGAAACAAGAGCGTGCACAGCAGACCCTACTGAATAGCCACAGAATAAGTAAAGAATATAATTGTTTAGTTGGCTGGCTCAAGGTCCGGGTTTGTCTTAATAAAACAATAAAAACAATTTTATTGATTTCCAATATATTTCGGTTGCGCTTCGGTAAGCCGTCTTCAGGGAAATTATTTTACACGTCTGCGCTTTATGACGTGAAGATTTAAACTGGATAGAGAAGGCTCCATATATTGTGAGCTGCACTGCTAGGGCAGGAAATAACATAAGCAACAAATAGGCGATATGGTAGTTGAAGACCCAGAAGTCGTCGCCATGAACGCCGCCGAGGAAGCGACGGTATCGTCGACGAAGTAAGGGAGTGGTTCATAATTATAATTATAGGGTATAAGCATTGTATAGTATATAAGCATTGTATTAATAACAAGAACAGTTAAGGCAAGGTGCTGATGTATTGAAGCTAATTAAGGGCAATGAGCTCAGTTTGAATTAAGCATAAATTTAACCATCGGCCGTCGCAGGTACCGTGTGTTGCTGATCTGATGCTCAACACCGCCTTCGAGAGCGCAACTGCCATTTGGTGGCGAAGAGCGAAAGCTCCGAGGCGAAGTTGCGAAAGCTTGCGGCGAAGTTGAGCGACCGCGGCGAACGTATGGCTCGTTAGCGAGCATGCCGGCACTTGTGGAAAGACCATCAGGGTGAGTAAACGTGCAGCGAAGAGAAGTGTGAGTGACGAAGAGTAAAAAGTGCAGCGGAGCGCTAGGGCTCCAAGACAGTGCGGCGCGGCAGGGCCTTAAAATATCAGGAAATACAGTAGGGCAGTAGTTAATGAACAACTGAATAAAGTGAATATAAGGAAAACGATGAAGGAAATTGCTGGTCCTTGTATTTTCGGGTGGTCATATTTGTGCTAACATCGGGAATAGCCGATATTCACCCTAACCTAGAATAAAAGCATGTGGTGCGAGGCTACGGCCCGGCAGTGAGTTTGGTGAGAGGCAACGGTCCGATACTGTAGTTGGAACGTAGCTACGACCCGATAGTGTAGTAGGAACGTGGCTACAACCCGGTAGAGTAGGTGGTACGAAGCTACGGCCCGTAGAGAAGGTGGTACGAGGCTGCGGGCCGGTAGAGTAGTTGTAAATGCTATACTCATTAGATCATATTCCAAATATTTGTCCATAACTATGTAAAAAAATATTTCCAAAACAAAATCATTAATAATTACATTAAGCAAAATTTGCGATGAGCTACAAACGAAATCGGTTCCAATGTCGTTAAGGCTTACAAAGTTATGCAATCGTTTTCCAGAACATTTTCCAGCTTCCTTTATGAGTGAACACTCGGCTCCAGAGTGAAATCAAAAATCAACAGACTCACCAGCATGGATAAGTATACCTTTTGGTTCCATTACCGAGCACATTTCCATACGCTTCACTGTGTTCTGAGCAGTCGAAGGGCACACAGTGGAAACATGTCCGACCTTCCCACACTTATAGCAAGTTACAAGTCCACTTTTGCTCTTTTGGTCGCATCCAACAGCTACCAGATTGTCCACCGCTTGATGATTTGAATTCACGATCTTTCTTCTGACGGCAGTCGGCATTTTTATGCCCGTCCCTTCCGCAGTAGTGGCAGATGATGTGTGAGTATTTCTGTTTCTTTTTTTTAGGCCCCATAGTGTACCCTGCATTCATTGTTTCTTGGCGCTGCCCTATTTCATACACTTTCAACTGTCGCTGAAACTCGCTCTTGACTTAATATTTGTTGTACACTTTAACTGCTTCAGCCTGTTGTCTATGTGTGCAGCATGCGCGAGAACAACCGCACCCAAGTTTGACGGCCCTTATAGGGTCGTCAAATTCATATCCCTTAATATTGTGCGCCTAGTGTGGCCAGGCGAACCAAAGAAGAGGGTGGCCAGTATCTCGCAGCTGAAACCATTTTGCCAAGAGATGACCGAAGACGGAGAGGAACCGGACCCAATGGATGTGAAACAAGAGCGTGCACAGCAGACCCTACTGAATAGCCACAGAATAAGTAAAGAATATAATTGTTTAGTTGGCTGGCTCAAGGTCCGGGTTTGTCTTAATAAAACAATAAAAACAATTTTATTGATTTCCAATATATTTCGGTTGCGCTTCGGTAAGCCGTCTTCAGAGAAATTATTTTACACGTCTGCGCTTTATGACGTGAAGATTTAAACTGGATAGAGAAGGCTTCATATATTGTGAGCTGCACTGCTAGGGCAGGAAATAACATAAGCAACAAATAGGCGATATGGTAGTTGAAGACCCAGAAGTCGTCGCCATGAACGCCGCCGAGGAAGCGACGGTATCGTCGACGAAGTAAGGGAGTGGTTCATAATTATAATTATAGGGTATAAGCATTGTATAGTATATAAGCATTGTATTAATAACAAGAACAGTTAAGGCAAGGTGCTGATGTATTGAAGCTAATTAAGGGCAATGAGCTCAGTTTGAATTAAGTTTAAATTTAACCACCGGCCGTCGCAGGTACCGTGTGTTGCTGATCTGATGCTCAACACCGCCTTCGAGAGCGCAACTGCCATTTGGTGGCGAAGAGCGAAAGCTCCGAGGCGAAGTTGCGAAAGCTTGCGGCGAAGTTGAGCGACCGCGGCGAACGTATGGCTCGTTAGCGAGCATGCCGGCACTTGTGGAAAGACCATCAGGGTGAGTAAACGTGCAGCGAAGAGAAGTGTGAGTGACGAAGAGTAAAAAGTGCAGCGGAGCGCTAGGGCTCCAAGACAGTGCGGCGCGGCAGGGCCTTAATTCAGGAAATACAGTAGGGCAGTAGTTAATGAACAACTGAATAAAGTGAATATAAGGAAAACGATGAAGGAAATTGCTGGTCCTTGTATTTTCGGGTGGTCATATTTGTGCTAACATCGGGAATAGCCGATATTCACCCTAACCTAGAATAAAAGCATGTGGTGCGAGGCTACGGCCCGGCAGTGAGTTTGGTGAGAGGCAACGGTCCGATACTGTAGTTGGAACGTAGCTACGACCCGATAGTGTAGTAGGAACGTGGCTACAACCCGGTAGAGTAGGTGGTACGAAGCTACGGCCCGTAGAGAAGGTGGTACGAGGCTGCGGGCCGGTAGAGTAGTTGTAAATGCTATACTCATTAGATCATATTCCAAATATTTGTCCATAACTATGTAAAAAAATATTTCCAAAACGAAATCATTATTAATTACATTAAGCAAAATTTGCGATGAGCTACAAACGAAATCGGTTCCAATGTCGTTAAGGCTTACAAAGTTATGCAATCGTTTTCCAGAACATTTTCCAGCTTCCTTTATGAGTGAACACTCGGCTCCAGAGTGAAATCAAAAATCAACAGACTCACCAGCATGGATAAGTATACCTTTTGGTTCCATTACCGAGCACATTTCCATACGCTTCACTGTGTTCTGAGCAGTCGAAGGGCACACAGTGGAAACATGTCCGACCTTCCCACACTTATAGCAAGTTACAAGTCCACTTTTGCTCTTTTGGTCGCATCCAACAGCTACCAGATTGTCCACCGCTTGATGATTTGAATTCACGATCTTTCTTCTGACGGCAGTCGGCATTTTTATGCCCGTCCCTTCCGCAGTAGTGGCAGATGATGTGTGAGTATTTCTGTTTCTTTTTTTTAGGCCCCATAGTGTACCCTGCATTCATTGTTTCTTGGCGCTGCCCTATTTCATACACTTTCAACTGTCGCTGAAACTCGCTCTTGACTTAATATTTGTTGTACACTTTAACTGCTTCAGCCTGTTGTCTATGTGTGCAGCATGCGCGAGAACAACCGCACCCAAGTTTGACGGCCCTTATAGGGTCGTCAAATTCATATCCCTTAATATTGTGCGCCTAGTGTGGCCAGGCGAACCAAAGAAGAGGGTGGCCAGTATCTCGCAGCTGAAACCATTTTGCCAAGAGATGACCGAAGACGGAGAGGAACCGGACCCAATGGATGTGAAACAAGAGCGTGCACAGCAGACCCTACTGAATAGCCACAGAATAAGTAAAGAATATAATTGTTTAGTTGGCTGGCTCAAGGTCCGGGTTTGTCTTAATAAAACAATAAAAACAATTTTATTGATTTCCAATATATTTCGGTTGCGCTTCGGTAAGCCGTCTTCAGAGAAATTATTTTACACGTCTGCGCTTTATGACGTGAAGGTTTAAACTGGATAGAGAAGGCTTCATATATTGTGAGCTGCACTGCTAGGGCAGGAAATAACATAAGCAACAAATAGGCGATATGGTAGTTGAAGACCCAGAAGTCGTCGCCATGAACGCCGCCGAGGAAGCGACGGTATCGTCGACGAAGTAAGGGAATGGTTCATAATTATAATTATAGGGTATAAGCATTGTATAGTATATAAGCATTGTATTAATAACAAGAACAGTTAAGGCAAGGTGCTGATGTATTGAAGCTAATTAAGGGCAATGAGCTCAGTTTGAATTAAGCTTAAATTTAACCACCGGCCGTCGCAGGTACCGTGTGTTGCTGATCTGATGCTCAACACCGCCTTCGAGAGCGCAACTGCCATTTGGTGGCGAAGAGCGAAAGCTCCGAGGCGAAGTTGCGAAAGCTTGCGGCGAAGTTGAGCGGCCGCGGCGAACGTATGGCTCGTTAGCGAGCATGCCGGCACTTGTGGAAAGACCATCAGGGTGAGTAAACGTGCAGCGAAGAGAAGTATGAGTGACGAAGAGTAAAAAGTGCAGCGGAGCGCTAGGGCTCCAAGACAGTGCGGCGCGGCAGGGCCTTAATTCAGGAAATACAGTAGGGCAGTAGTTAATAAACAACTGAATAAAGTGAATATAAGGAAAACGATGAAGGAAATTGCTGGTCCTTGTATTTTCGGGTGGTCATATTTGTGCTAACATCGGGAATAGCCGATATTCACCCTAACCTAGAATAAAAGCATGTGGTGCGAGGCTACGGCCCGGCAGTGAGTTTGGTGAGAGGCAACGGTCCGATACTGTAGTTGGAACGTAGCTACGACCCGATAGTGTAGTAGGAACGTGGCTACAACCCGGTAGAGTAGGTGGTACGAAGCTACGGCCCGTAGAATAGGTGGTACGAGGCTGCGGGCCGGTAGAGTAGTTGTTGTGAACATAGAGAGAGAGGTAAAGCTTGGCCGGTATATTCGTTATAGGAAAAAATAATGTAAGAAGATTGTAAGTAATTTTAAGTAATGTAAGCTAAGTAGATATAAAGTATGTTAAGTAGATAGGACAAAAAGAAAAGAAATAGGAAATCACCGACCCAGTGGGGGGAAATTCACAGCCTGTCCACGGCTCGCTGAAAGACTGACGAAGCGTTATTTAAGCCAAATGGCATTGACAAGAACTCATACTGTCTCTCTGGTGTAACAAACGCTGTACGGTTGATAGATTTTGGGTGAATAGGTATTTGGTAGAATCCACTATCCGTGTCCAGACAGAGAAATAATTTTCCCCAATTTGGTCGGAAATGAGAGGCAATGGATACTTATCGGGGACTGTGTTGGCATTTAATTCACTATAGTCAACACATAAGCGATCGGTTCCATTTCTCTTTATGACCAACAGAATTGGACTCGCAAATGGGGAGCAGCACTTATAACAAATTGTTTCCTTTTCATCTATGCTGAACTGTTATGTTTGGATCAATTAGACGAATTTCCAACTGGACAGTGTTAACGCGACTTTTTGGTATCCCATGGATGAAATGCTCCATGTATGGTTTCAAAGCATTAATTAAACGGACCCAGTCAGTTCTATCTAATTTATAATTTTCGCAACCACAATCTTAAAAAGTTTTTTATTCAGGTTCAACATTAATCAGTTTCACTTTGTAAATGCTATACTCATTAGATCATATTCCAAATATTTGTCCATAACTATGTAAAAAAATATTTCCAAAACGAAATCATTAATAATTACATTAAGCAAAATTTGCGATGAGCTACAAACGAAATCGGTTCCAATGTCGTTAAGGCTTACAAAGTTATGCAATCGTTTTCCAGAACATTTTCCAGCTTCCTTTATGAGTGAACACTCGGCTCCAGAGTGAAATCAAAAATCAACAGACTCACCAGCATGGATAAGTATACCTTTTGGTTCCATTACCGAGCACATTTCCATACGCTTCACTGTGTTCTGAGCAGTCGAAGGGCACACAGTGGAAACATGTCCGACCTTCCCACACTTATAGCAAGTTACAAGTCCACTTTTGCTCTTTTGGTCGCATCCAACAGCTACCAGATTGTCCACCGCTTGATGATTTGAATTCACGATCTTTCTTCTGACGGCAGTCGGCATTTTTATGCCCGTCCCTTCCGCAGTAGTGGCAGATGATGTGTGAGTATTTCTGTTTCTTTTTTTTAGGCCCCATAGTGTACCCTGCGTTCATTGTTTCTTGGCGCTGCCCTATTTCATACACTTTCAACTGTCGCTGAAACTCGCTCTTGACTTAATATTTGTTGTACACTTTAACTGCTTCAGCCTGTTGTCTATGTGTGCAGCATGCGCGAGAACAACCGATACCGCTATTTCCTCCAGATCCATATTTTTCATTTTGGTTATTAACGAAGTGACGGGTCTGTTACCATACGCTGACATGCATGATTCATAAGAGTAGCCGTAGTCGTTTCTACGCCCACAAATCTTTGATCAAATAACTCCTTAAATTGAATCCAGCTTATTCCGGGAAAACATATCAGAGAAAGCCATGGCGACGCACTGCCTTCCAAAGATTTGTTGAGAGCCAAATTTGCGCTACTCTCGATCAGGTTCTCACTAAAAATCATTTCTAGAGTCGAACTCCAAGCACTTGTGCCAGCACCCACAGCGTCGGGAAGTATTTTGGCAAAAACACCGTTTTTGATTCATGAGGCGCTGTGCCTGCCTGCACTGCCCGTAACAACTTCATCAAATGCCTGTTTTATTGCTCAAACATTTCACGCCACTGAGAATCAGGGGGACCCGATCCCACTTCTGATGGCGGATGCTCTGCTGAACTAATGGTTTTTCACTTCGAGCAGCGAGTTCCGATATCTTTGTTGGTTGCATTTAATATTTTCCTTTTACTATTTTTGGGGTGAGCAATCACGTCTGTTCGCTCCGACCATTTACTTTCGTCTGTCTCAATAAATTCTTTTCCTCGCATCGCAACGAATATCCACGTAACCAGCGGTATTGATATGTATATATAGTGTTCGAGAAGCTACATGAAAAGTTTAGCTTTTATAACTTGCGAAAAAAAAACTGGATTTTGAACGGGAAAAGTGATTGGGTATCGGAAATAAATACAATTACTGCGCACTAGGAGGACCTATGTTCAAAATTTCAAGTCTCTAGTTCAAGGCTGAGATCCTTGCGTTCATACATACGGAAGGACTGACTAAACACTGAATAAGGGCAAGCGGTTTTGAATCTCTATTTCTCTATTTTTCCTTTCCCAACCATTTCTTTAATTTCAGCATACATTCGTAAGCACAGAGAAACAACTTTTCATGACATTTCTTTTAACGAAAATTGAATGGACATCTCAACATTGGCAACATGACCTTTCTCTTAAATCGAACGAAACATACGATAAGGGTTGCAGCGAAACTTTGGAAAACCTTGTGAAAAAATTGAAATAAACCTTCGCACGAGTGTCACCCTGAATAGCCGTTATATGCTTATATTTATGAAGCTAATCTCAAGTGCCTCGTATTGGTTTTTTGTTAAACACACGGTAGACAACGTTTGTTGACTTTTTTGCAGGAGCGTAACAGTGGACGAATAAAAGAAATAAATAGGCCTGATCACTTACATGCCAGCAGCTTGTTCACTCTTTCGGCAAAAATCCCTCTTTCATAATTTGATTATCTCCGATGGGGCCATGAAATAGGGTCGTGTCTGTCAATCGAATTTTCAGTATACACTTTGGTAGACCGCAACTACCCGAATACTTATTTGTATAAAGGTTATGCAAATTCTCAACGGGTCAAGGCCAAATTCGCTAACAATATCCATGGATCCCTCATCCGAAAGTACAGAACCAACGGCATATACAGCGAATCCCTAAACATCCTGGCCCCAGATGGGAATGCTTTCGTCTTTACAAATGCTAAATAATATTAAAAAATTTTTCGAATCACTATTACTACATTCTGGAATCTTAGCAAACAGGGGTGCACGAAACGATTTTTAAACAAATGTTTATCATTTTTTTGAAATTATATGTTATGTATTAATAAGTTTAAGTGTTTCGATATTGGTTAAATAAAATCAGACCTTAAGACTTAACTTAACCTTTCCATAAGACATTATTGAGATTTCGCTCAGTACACGGAGATGACTACTTTCCATTTCCTTTTATAAGGAAGTCTTAGACTTACTAATTGTATAAATTATTTATCTTTTGCTCCTTTTTCATCATGATTTATATCCACAGCATCAACATCGGAGCGCATTGGCGCATCTCACTTAACGAGCTATAAATATAAATCGTAGCCACCCATCTGTCCTATTTTTTTCAGCTCTTGCATCCAAATGTAAATCAAAATGTGAACAGGTGCCTTTAGCTCAGTAAGGTGCCAACTAAATGCAAACATTTACTTCTGATTTTGCAACATTCTCAGCAAGCATCATAGGGCACAAGTGACAAGGTCCGTCTTCAAGCAACTGTGCTGGCTGCTGGTCGACGGTGTTTTCATAATGCTGCTCTAATAGTTGTGTTGCTCTAAATTTTCAGCATTAAGATCTACAGCTCGTGACGTACTTCGTACTTCTCTTCCGGGAAGACGCAATGTTGAGGCCGCTAAGACCATAACGCACCTATTAAAGTGCGCCTGAAAACTGTTACCAATGGAACATTTTCTGCTTCATTACTAGCAGTGCGATGCTTGTTCTATTAAGCAGAAAATGATAGCGAAGAGTGTCTAGTAGCAAAAAAAGTGGTTATACGTTTTTCTAGACGATGATATGTTGATAGGTGCAGACATGTACAATCAAAACAGTAACTGAGTGAGCCGTCATGCATGCACATTGGAACCTTTTCTTGCAATCATGAATATTTCCATCGATAACTATGAATATATTTAAAATTGCATTACTGCAAGAGATAATATGATCCGTACTTGACGGCTTAAGCTGCATAAATGGTGTAGTATTTGTCATGACGCTCACGACTTAGAGTTCTTAGTCTCTTTGGTGAGTTACGGCGGTCAATTGCAGTTGTCGTTTGTTAACAAATACTCTTCAACTAATACAATGAGTCCTATACTCCTATACAACTCAAGCTTTATTGCGCTCTCTGTCCATCAACCGTGTTGTTAAGCGTGAGCGTTATCCCGGCTACTTAGATATTGTGCACATTAAGGATTCCCAGATTCATGTGTTTGCCGTTCTTTGGGTGTCTAGCTGAACATCCCGAAAGTGCGCGTCAAACATTTAGCCGCCAAGTACCGCCACAAAGTAACATGCCAACCGGACATAAACAGCTGCAGATTAGCGAACAAGAGTACTTTACTTTTAGCAAATCTTAGTAGCATCCACCGATTCTTGATTCTTATTCTTAAGTTATCAGTTATAATCACTTTATTAAACAATTTATTATGTTGGAACGATAATTTATTTTAATTTCGAAATTATTAACATATTCTGATAGTCATATATTTAGACGATATCGATAACATTTTATAGTGAGCAAAAAATGTTAACAACCTCATCTGGAAATATGGAAATATCTGTAAATTGAAAATGACATTTCTACATACATTTTAAATAGAATAAAATCCCAGGTTAAGTATTGAAAACCCGTCTCTTAAATGTTCTATATTCTTAGCTAAACATATTCAATTATATGATTATACAAAGGGTGATGGTGAAGCTTTTCAAGGCTGCAATACCTTCTAAGTGAACAGCAAATCAACTGATTTTTGTGTTAAGTTCTGATTGTATTTTGAATGTCGGTTTTAACTTCTGATTTGAGAATTGAATATGAAAATAACGGGCGTTAAAGAAACCCTTTTGGAAGATAAGAAACCAGACCTATTCTCCAAATTAAACTTGTTAAAAGTGTGTAAAATCCGTCATGTTATTTACTTTCAAATTTTCATGTTTTTGGCATCTGTAGATGAACTAAAACATACCTAAATTTATCAAATATCAATTTAGATACAAGGATTTTTCCTGTGTTGTTGCATATCTAGTGTCCAACGCTGCGATGCTTAGTGAAGACCCATTTGTGTTACATTTTTACATTCGTTTAAATTTGTAGTACTTAGCTTACACAATATTATTCAGTAAATAGCACTACAGGCCTATTATGTTGAATTAATTGTAAACAATTCATTATAACCTCTACTTATGTAAGTAGTTACATAAAAATAATTAAATAAAAATTGGCGAGAGCTTCAAAATAATTGAGTGTATTAAAGTGCCTTGAAAACTGTAAAAATAATTAAAATACATTTTGATAAAACCTTAATATATATATAATTCAAGAATCCGCAGTCAGATAGTTAAGTATATTGTCTGATGGTATAACATCAATCAAATCAATATAATATACTGTACATTAATTACAAAAAAAAAAATAAAATGAAGTTACATAAATGTAAGTAATAGGCAGATGGGTGCTTCTCTGAATCCACATTCTTACATTGCCATCTTCCTTTTTTCTCATCTATCTAAAATACTATAAAATCTAGAACTTTATATCACATGAAAGAAATATTCATTTGAAAAAAGTCAGCAAAACTCCTCTCGGAACTGGCCGACTTAAAGAATCCCTGAATCCAACGCCAGCTACCTTACATATTTACCTTTATATACAATGCAAACAAACAAACGAACATGTAGCACTCTTCTTGGCGCGCAGTCTACTCTGCGGCTGTTCTTGTTCACATTGCTCCACACTATGGAAATGCATTCTTGAATAGTATTGGTGTTAGTATTCCGATTTAAAATAAAATGAATGTGTGTATACTATACAAGAACCTGCATTTCAAGTTTGGTGTATACACTTTTTTGGTATACGCTATATGTATTTTTAATTATACTACGGTCCTTTTCTAGAATTTCGCATTCGCAAAGACGGAAATAGATAGGTCGACTTAGCACCTTGTCCAGATATTATGGAATGGGCGACGCTTCCTTCTGCCTTTTACACACATTTCTAAAAAGCCATTGTATTCTTATGAACAATTTTCAATGGGTTATGGATATAAAATAGTTAGATTCAAAGCAAGCTCATTGGTGATCGAATCTATCTATCAATAAACATATGTATTAAACATATTTTCATGAAATAAGTGAATTGTTGTTGTATTGAGCATTTTAGTGTTTATACATTTTTTGTTTTCAATTGCTTGAGGCTAGATCTTAGTGTTATAATAACAAACATAAATTGTTTATATTTACAGCTATTGGAGCACAAACCAATTACAAGAAATGAACAGATTTCTTAAAGCACTGAATACCATCACAATAATTATTGGGTGTACTATATGTCTTCTTGAGATCGCCTTATTTTAAAAGCTGGTGGGCTCTTTGATTGGCAACCTCTATTCTTGCTTCATTTGATTCGCCCTGAAAATAAACACACAAATGTAAGTGTTATTTTAATACACGGTCTAAAGAAAGGATTTGCGAACAAACGCTGTTCATAACATGAGAAAGAAAGAAATAGATAGATTCCTACTGATTAACATTTTAAGTCATGTCACGACTATACAAATTGGCACAAAAGAATCATTCTCGAAATTCGATATATATTGAGCATCAATTTCAAATTTGTATATAAATAAGACAAGTAATAGGATCTAGTTTGGAGTTGCTAAACAATCATCTATCAACACAAAATGCGGCTCGCGCTACGAGCTCTACAGTAATAAAAACAAATAAGAGGTTCTAGTCGGGAGCTCCCGACTAGAGAATACCCTGAACCCACTTATTCCAACACCAAATAAATTAAAAACAAGTAAGAGGTTCGAGTCGGGAGCTCCCGACTAGGGGATACCTTGAAACCTCTTCTTCCAATATCAAATGCATATATATATTGTATTTTAGAAGCTATCTGTCAAGTTTGGTGACTCTAGCTCTTATTATTTACTAAAATTGCCCAAAAAAATATATCTATATCGATTTTTATCAATCGCTTGGAAACGAAGTAAGCTATCGATTATCGGAAACTAACTCGATCTGCGCGGGCACTAGGAGCACCTACATCTAAAATTTCAAGTCTCTAGCTCTTATAGGTTCTGAGATCCTTTTGATTATACATACGGACGGACGGACAACGAGAGAGAAGGGCTAAGTTTGGCATGCCAAAGATTTAATACCCTTACAGACCCAACCCTTTCATAATGATCATAGTGGTTGCCCGTATCTAAGAAGCAAAGGGAAAAAAGTTAATGACGAGTTTAGTTAGGATATCTTGGCCAGTATCTCGCAGCTGAAACCATTTTGCCAAGAGATGACCGAAGACGGAGAGGAACCGGACCCAATGGATGTGAAACAAGAGCGTGCACAGCAGACCCTACTGAATAGCCACAGAATAAGTAAAGAATATAATTGTTTAGTTGGCTGGCTCAAGGTCCGGGTTTGTCTTAATAAAACAATAAAAACAATTTTATTGATTTCCAATATATTTCGGTTGCGCTTCGGTAAGCCGTCTTCAGAGAAATTATTTTACACGTCTGCGCTTTATGACGTGAAGATTTAAACTGGATAGAGAAGGCTTCATATATTGTGAGCTGCACTGCTAGGGCAGGAAATAACATAAGCAACAAATAGGCGATATGGTAGTTGAAGACCCAGAAGTCGTCGCCATGAACGCCGCCGAGGAAGCGACGGTATCGTCGACGAAGTAAGGGAGTGGTTCATAATTATAATTATAGGGTATAAGCATTGTATAGTATATAAGCATTGTATTAATAACAAGAACAGTTAAGGCAAGGTGCTGATGTATTGAAGCTAATTAAGGGCAATGAGCTCAGTTTGAATTAAGTTTAAATTTAACCACCGGCCGTCGCAGGTACCGTGTGTTGCTGATCTGATGCTCAACACCGCCTTCGAGAGCGCAACTGCCATTTGGTGGCGAAGAGCGAAAGCTCCGAGGCGAAGTTGCGAAAGCTTGCGGCGAAGTTGAGCGACCGCGGCGAACGTATGGCTCGTTAGCGAGCATGCCGGCACTTGTGGAAAGACCATCAGGGTGAGTAAACGTGCAGCGAAGAGAAGTGTGAGTGACGAAGAGTAAAAAGTGCAGCGGAGCGCTAGGGCTCCAAGACAGTGCGGCGCGGCAGGGCCTTAATTCAGGAAATACAGTAGGGCAGTAGTTAATGAACAACTGAATAAAGTGAATATAAGGAAAACGATGAAGGAAATTGCTGGTCCTTGTATTTTCGGGTGGTCATATTTGTGCTAACATCGGGAATAGCCGATATTCACCCTAACCTAGAATAAAAGCATGTGGTGCGAGGCTACGGCCCGGCAGTGAGTTTGGTGAGAGGCAACGGTCCGATACTGTAGTTGGAACGTAGCTACGACCCGATAGTGTAGTAGGAACGTGGCTACAACCCGGTAGAGTAGGTGGTACGAAGCTACGGCCCGTAGAGAAGGTGGTACGAGGCTGCGGGCCGGTAGAGTAGTTGTAAATGCTATACTCATTAGATCATATTCCAAATATTTGTCCATAACTATGTAAAAAAATATTTCCAAAACGAAATCATTATTAATTACATTAAGCAAAATTTGCGATGAGCTACAAACGAAATCGGTTCCAATGTCGTTAAGGCTTACAAAGTTATGCAATCGTTTTCCAGAACATTTTCCAGCTTCCTTTATGAGTGAACACTCGGCTCCAGAGTGAAATCAAAAATCAACAGACTCACCAGCATGGATAAGTATACCTTTTGGTTCCATTACCGAGCACATTTCCATACGCTTCACTGTGTTCTGAGCAGTCGAAGGGCACACAGTGGAAACATGTCCGACCTTCCCACACTTATAGCAAGTTACAAGTCCACTTTTGCTCTTTTGGTCGCATCCAACAGCTACCAGATTGTCCACCGCTTGATGATTTGAATTCACGATCTTTCTTCTGACGGCAGTCGGCATTTTTATGCCCGTCCCTTCCGCAGTAGTGGCAGATGATGTGTGAGTATTTCTGTTTCTTTTTTTTAGGCCCCATAGTGTACCCTGCATTCATTGTTTCTTGGCGCTGCCCTATTTCATACACTTTCAACTGTCGCTGAAACTCGCTCTTGACTTAATATTTGTTGTACACTTTAACTGCTTCAGCCTGTTGTCTATGTGTGCAGCATGCGCGAGAACAACCGCACCCAAGTTTGACGGCCCTTATAGGGTCGTCAAATTCATATCCCTTAATATTGTGCGCCTAGTGTGGCCAGGCGAACCAAAGAAGAGGGTGGCCAGTATCTCGCAGCTGAAACCATTTTGCCAAGAGATGACCGAAGACGGAGAGGAACCGGACCCAATGGATGTGAAACAAGAGCGTGCACAGCAGACCCTACTGAATAGCCACAGAATAAGTAAAGAATATAATTGTTTAGTTGGCTGGCTCAAGGTCCGGGTTTGTCTTAATAAAACAATAAAAACAATTTTATTGATTTCCAATATATTTTGGTTGCGCTTCGGTAAGCCGTCTTCAGAGAAATTATTTTACACGTCTGCGCTTTATGACGTGAAGGTTTAAACTGGATAGAGAAGGCTTCATATATTGTGAGCTGCACTGCTAGGGCAGGAAATAACATAAGCAACAAATAGGCGATATGGTAGTTGAAGACCCAGAAGTCGTCGCCATGAACGCCGCCGAGGAAGCGACGGTATCGTCGACGAAGTAAGGGAATGGTTCATAATTATAATTATAGGGTATAAGCATTGTATAGTATATAAGCATTGTATTAATAACAAGAACAGTTAAGGCAAGGTGCTGATGTATTGAAGCTAATTAAGGGCAATGAGCTCAGTTTGAATTAAGCTTAAATTTAACCACCGGCCGTCGCAGGTACCGTGTGTTGCTGATCTGATGCTCAACACCGCCTTCGAGAGCGCAACTGCCATTTGGTGGCGAAGAGCGAAAGCTCCGAGGCGAAGTTGCGAAAGCTTGCGGCGAAGTTGAGCGGCCGCGGCGAACGTATGGCTCGTTAGCGAGCATGCCGGCACTTGTGGAAAGACCATCAGGGTGAGTAAACGTGCAGCGAAGAGAAGTATGAGTGACGAAGAGTAAAAAGTGCAGCGGAGCGCTAGGGCTCCAAGACAGTGCGGCGCGGCAGGGCCTTAATTCAGGAAATACAGTAGGGCAGTAGTTAATAAACAACTGAATAAAGTGAATATAAGGAAAACGATGAAGGAAATTGCTGGTCCTTGTATTTTCGGGTGGTCATATTTGTGCTAACATCGGGAATAGCCGATATTCACCCTAACCTAGAATAAAAGCATGTGGTGCGAGGCTACGGCCCGGCAGTGAGTTTGGTGAGAGGCAACGGTCCGATACTGTAGTTGGAACGTAGCTACGACCCGATAGTGTAGTAGGAACGTGGCTACAACCCGGTAGAGTAGGTGGTACGAAGCTACGGCCCGTAGAATAGGTGGTACGAGGCTGCGGGCCGGTAGAGTAGTTGTTGTGAACATAGAGAGAGAGGTAAAGCTTGGCCGGTATATTCGTTATAGGAAAAAATAATGTAAGAAGATTGTAAGTAATTTTAAGTAATGTAAGCTAAGTAGATATAAAGTATGTTAAGTAGATAGGACAAAAAGAAAAGAAATAGGAAATCACCGACCCAGTGGGGGGAAATTCACAGCCTGTCCACGGCTCGCTGAAAGACTGACGAAGCGTTATTTAAGCCAAATGGCATTGACAAGAACTCATACTGTCTCTCTGGTGTAACAAACGCTGTACGGTTGATAGATTTTGGGTGAATAGGTATTTGGTAGAATCCACTATCCGTGTCCAGACAGAGAAATAATTTTCCCCAATTTGGTCGGAAATGAGAGGCAATGGATACTTATCGGGGACTGTGTTGGCATTTAATTCACTATAGTCAACACATAAGCGATCGGTTCCATTTCTCTTTATGACCAACAGAATTGGACTCGCAAATGGGGAGCAGCACTTATCTTATAACAAATTGTTTCCTTTTCATCTATGCTGAACTGTTATGTTTGGATCAATTAGACGAATTTCCAACTGGACAGTGTTAACGCGACTTTTTGGTATCCCATGGATGAAATGCTCCATGTATGGTTTCAAAGCATTAATTAAACGGACCCAGTCAGTTCTATCTAATTTATAATTTTCGCAACCACAATCTTAAAAAGTTTTTTATTCAGGTTCAACATTAATCAGTTTCACTTTGTAAATGCTATACTCATTAGATCATATTCCAAATATTTGTCCATAACTATGTAAAAAAATATTTCCAAAACGAAATCATTAATAATTACATTAAGCAAAATTTGCGATGAGCTACAAACGAAATCGGTTCCAATGTCGTTAAGGCTTACAAAGTTATGCAATCGTTTTCCAGAACATTTTCCAGCTTCCTTTATGAGTGAACACTCGGCTCCAGAGTGAAATCAAAAATCAACAGACTCACCAGCATGGATAAGTATACCTTTTGGTTCCATTACCGAGCACATTTCCATACGCTTCACTGTGTTCTGAGCAGTCGAAGGGCACACAGTGGAAACATGTCCGACCTTCCCACACTTATAGCAAGTTACAAGTCCACTTTTGCTCTTTTGGTCGCATCCAACAGCTACCAGATTGTCCACCGCTTGATGATTTGAATTCACGATCTTTCTTCTGACGGCAGTCGGCATTTTTATGCCCGTCCCTTCCGCAGTAGTGGCAGATGATGTGTGAGTATTTCTGTTTCTTTTTTTTAGGCCCCATAGTGTACCCTGCGTTCATTGTTTCTTGGCGCTGCCCTATTTCATACACTTTCAACTGTCGCTGAAACTCGCTCTTGACTTAATATTTGTTGTACACTTTAACTGCTTCAGCCTGTTGTCTATGTGTGCAGCATGCGCGAGAACAACCGATACCGCTATTTCCTCCAGATCCATATTTTTCATTTTGGTTATTAACGAAGTGACGGGTCTGTTACCATACGCTGACATGCATGATTCATAAGAGTAGCCGTAGTCGTTTCTACGCCCACAAATCTTTGATCAAATAACTCCTTAAATTGAATCCAGCTTATTCCGGGAAAACATATCAGAGAAAGCCATGGCGACGCACTGCCTTCCAAAGATTTGTTGAGAGCCAAATTTGCGCTACTCTCGATCAGGTTCTCACTAAAAATCATTTCTAGAGTCGAACTCCAAGCACTTGTGCCAGCACCCACAGCGTCGGGAAGTATTTTGGCAAAAACACCGTTTTTGATTCATGAGGCGCTGTGCCTGCCTGCACTGCCCGTAACAACTTCATCAAATGCCTGTTTTATTGCTCAAACATTTCACGCCACTGAGAATCAGGGGGACCCGATCCCACTTCTGATGGCGGATGCTCTGCTGAACTAATGGTTTTTCACTTCGAGCAGCGAGTTCCGATATCTTTGTTGGTTGCATTTAATATTTTCCTTTTACTATTTTTGGGGTGAGCAATCACGTCCGTTCGTTCGTCCGTTCGTCTGTCTCAATAAATTCTTTTCCTCGCATCGCAACGAATATCCACGTAACCAGCGGTATTGATATGTATATATAGTGTTCGAGAAGCTACATGAAAAGTTTAGCTTTTATAACTTGCGAAAAAAAAACTGGATTTTGAACGGGAAAAGTGATTGGGTATCGGAAATAAATACAATTACTGCGCACTAGGAGGACCTATGTTCAAAATTTCAAGTCTCTAGTTCAAGGCTGAGATCCTTGCGTTCATACATACGGAAGGACTGACTAAACACTGAATAAGGGCAAGCGGTTTTGAATCTCTATTTCTCTATTTTTCCTTTCCCAACCATTTCTTTAATTTCAGCATACATTCGTAAGCACAGAGAAACAACTTTTCATGACATTTCTTTTAACGAAAATTGAATGGACATCTCAACATTGGCAACATGACCTTTCTCTTAAATCGAACGAAACATACGATAAGGGTTGCAGCGAAACTTTGGAAAACCTTGTGAAAAAATTGAAATAAACCTTCGCACGAGTGTCACCCTGAATAGCCGTTATATGCTTATATTTATGAAGCTAATCTCAAGTGCCTCGTATTGGTTTTTTGTTAAACACACGGTAGACAACGTTTGTTGACTTTTTTGCAGGAGCGTAACAGTGGACGAATAAAAGAAATAAATAGGCCTGATCACTTACATGCCAGCAGCTTGTTCACTCTTTCGGCAAAAATCCCTCTTTCATAATTTGATTATCTCCGATGGGGCCATGAAATAGGGTCGTGTCTGTCAATCGAATTTTCAGTATACACTTTGGTAGACCGCAACTACCCGAATACTTATTTGTATAAAGGTTATGCAAATTCTCAACGGGTCAAGGCCAAATTCGCTAACAATATCCATGGATCCCTCATCCGAAAGTACAGAACCAACGGCATATACAGCGAATCCCTAAACATCCTGGCCCCAGATGGGAATGCTTTCGTCTTTACAAATGCTAAATAATATTAAAAAATTTTTCGAATCACTATTACTACATTCTGGAATCTTAGCAAACAGGGGTGCACGAAACGATTTTTAAACAAATGTTTATCATTTTTTTGAAATTATATGTTATGTATTAATAAGTTTAAGTGTTTCGATATTGGTTAAATAAAATCAGACCTTAAGACTTAACTTAACCTTTCCATAAGACATTATTGAGATTTCGCTCAGTACACGGAGATGACTACTTTCCATTTCCTTTTATAAGGAAGTCTTAGACTTACTAATTGTATAAATTATTTATCTTTTGCTCCTTTTTCATCATGATTTATATCCACAGCATCAACATCGGAGCGCATTGGCGCATCTCACTTAACGAGCTATAAATATAAATCGTAGCCACCCATCTGTCCTATTTTTTTCAGCTCTTGCATCCAAATGTAAATCAAAATGTGAACAGGTGCCTTTAGCTCAGTAAGGTGCCAACTAAATGCAAACATTTACTTCTGATTTTGCAACATTCTCAGCAAGCATCATAGGGCACAAGTGACAAGGTCCGTCTTCAAGCAACTGTGCTGGCTGCTGGTCGACGGTGTTTTCATAATGCTGCTCTAATAGTTGTGTTGCTCTAAATTTTCAGCATTAAGATCTACAGCTCGTGACGTACTTCGTACTTCTCTTCCGGGAAGACGCAATGTTGAGGCCGCTAAGACCATAACGCACCTATTAAAGTGCGCCTGAAAACTGTTACCAATGGAACATTTTCTGCTTCATTACTAGCAGTGCGATGCTTGTTCTATTAAGCAGAAAATGATAGCGAAGAGTGTCTAGTAGCAAAAAAAGTGGTTATACGTTTTTCTAGACGATGATATGTTGATAGGTGCAGACATGTACAATCAAAACAGTAACTGAGTGAGCCGTCATGCATGCACATTGGAACCTTTTCTTGCAATCATGAATATTTCCATCGATAACTATGAATATATTTAAAATTGCATTACTGCAAGAGATAATATGATCCGTACTTGACGGCTTAAGCTGCATAAATGGTGTAGTATTTGTCATGACGCTCACGACTTAGAGTTCTTAGTCTCTTTGGTGAGTTACGGCGGTCAATTGCAGTTGTCGTTTGTTAACAAATACTCTTCAACTAATACAATGAGTCCTATACTCCTATACAACTCAAGCTTTATTGCGCTCTCTGTCCATCAACCGTGTTGTTAAGCGTGAGCGTTATCCCGGCTACTTAGATATTGTGCACATTAAGGATTCCCAGATTCATGTGTTTGCCGTTCTTTGGGTGTCTAGCTGAACATCCCGAAAGTGCGCGTCAAACATTTAGCCGCCAAGTACCGCCACAAAGTAACATGCCAACCGGACATAAACAGCTGCAGATTAGCGAACAAGAGTACTTTACTTTTAGCAAATCTTAGTAGCATCCACCGATTCTTGATTCTTATTCTTAAGTTATCAGTTATAATCACTTTATTAAACAATTTATTATGTTGGAACGATAATTTATTTTAATTTCGAAATTATTAACATATTCTGATAGTCATATATTTAGACGATATCGATAACATTTTATAGTGAGCAAAAAATGTTAACAACCTCATCTGGAAATATGGAAATATCTGTAAATTGAAAATGACATTTCTACATACATTTTAAATAGAATAAAATCCCAGGTTAAGTATTGAAAACCCGTCTCTTAAATGTTCTATATTCTTAGCTAAACATATTCAATTATATGATTATACAAAGGGTGATGGTGAAGCTTTTCTGCAATACCTTCTAAGTGAACAGCAAATCAACTGATTTTTGTGTTAAGTTCTGATTGTATTTTGAATGTCGGTTTTAACTTCTGATTTGAGAATTGAATATGAAAATAACGGGCGTTAAAGAAACCCTTTTGGAAGATAAGAAACCAGACCTATTCTCCAAATTAAACTTGTTAAAAGTGTGTAAAATCCGTCATGTTATTTACTTTCAAATTTTCATGTTTTTGGCATCTGTAGATGAACTAAAACATACCTAAATTTATCAAATATCAATTTAGATACAAGGATTTTTCCTGTGTTGTTGCATATCTAGTGTCCAACGCTGCGATGCTTAGTGAAGACCCATTTGTGTTACATTTTTACATTCGTTTAAATTTGTAGTACTTAGCTTACACAATATTATTCAGTAAATAGCACTACAGGCCTATTATGTTGAATTAATTGTAAACAATTCATTATAACCTCTACTTATGTAAGTAGTTACATAAAAATAATTAAATAAAAATTGGCGAGAGCTTCAAAATAATTGAGTGTATTAAAGTGCCTTGAAAACTGTAAAAATAATTAAAATACATTTTGATAAAACCTTAATATATATATAATTCAAGAATCCGCAGTCAGATAGTTAAGTATATTGTCTGATGGTATAACATCAATCAAATCAATATAATATACTGTACATTAATTACAAAAAAAAAAATAAAATGAAGTTACATAAATGTAAGTAATAGGCAGATGGGTGCTTCTCTGAATCCACATTCTTACATTGCCATCTTCCTTTTTTCTCATCTATCTAAAATACTATAAAATCTAGAACTTTATATCACATGAAAGAAATATTCATTTGAAAAAAGTCAGCAAAACTCCTCTCGGAACTGGCCGACTTAAAGAATCCCTGAATCCAACGCCAGCTACCTTACATATTTACCTTTATATACAATGCAAACAAACAAACGAACATGTAGCACTCTTCTTGGCGCGCAGTCTACTCTGCGGCTGTTCTTGTTCACATTGCTCCACACTATGGAAATGCATTCTTGAATAGTATTGGTGTTAGTATTCCGATTTAAAATAAAATGAATGTGTGTATACTATACAAGAACCTGCATTTCAAGTTTGGTGTATACACTTTTTTGGTATACGCTATATGTATTTTTAATTATACTACGGTCCTTTTCTAGAATTTCGCATTCGCAAAGACGGAAATAGATAGGTCGACTTAGCACCTTGTCCAGATATTATGGAATGGGCGACGCTTCCTTCTGCCTTTTACACACATTTCTAAAAAGCCATTGTATTCTTATGAACAATTTTCAATGGGTTATGGATATAAAATAGTTAGATTCAAAGCAAGCTCATTGGTGATCGAATCTATCTATCAATAAACATATGTATTAAACATATTTTCATGAAATAAGTGAATTGTTGTTGTATTGAGCATTTTAGTGTTTATACATTTTTTGTTTTCAATTGCTTGAGGCTAGATCTTAGTGTTATAATAACAAACATAAATTGTTTATATTTACAGCTATTGGAGCACAAACCAATTACAAGAAATGAACAGATTTCTTAAAGCACTGAATACCATCACAATAATTATTGGGTGTACTATATGTCTTCTTGAGATCGCCTTATTTTAAAAGCTGGTGGGCTCTTTGATTGGCAACCTCTATTCTTGCTTCATTTGATTCGCCCTGAAAATAAACACACAAATGTAAGTGTTATTTTAATACACGGTCTAAAGAAAGGATTTGCGAACAAACGCTGTTCATAACATGAGAAAGAAAGAAATAGATAGATTCCTACTGATTAACATTTTAAGTCATGTCACGACTATACAAATTGGCACAAAAGAATCATTCTCGAAATTCGATATATATTGAGCATCAATTTCAAATTTGTATATAAATAAGACAAGTAATAGGATCTAGTTTGGAGTTGCTAAACAATCATCTATCAACACAAAATGCGGCTCGCGCTACGAGCTCTACAGTAATAAAAACAAATAAGAGGTTCTAGTCGGGAGCTCCCGACTAGAGAATACCCTGAACCCACTTATTCCAACACCAAATAAATTAAAAACAAGTAAGAGGTTCGAGTCGGGAGCTCCCGACTAGGGGATACCTTGAAACCTCTTCTTCCAATATCAAATGCATATATATATTGTATTTTAGAAGCTATCTGTCAAGTTTGGTGACTCTAGCTCTTATTATTTACTAAAATTGCCCAAAAAAATATATCTATATCGATTTTTATCAATCGCTTGGAAACGAAGTAAGCTATCGATTATCGGAAACTAACTCGATCTGCGCGGGCACTAGGAGCACCTACATCTAAAATTTCAAGTCTCTAGCTCTTATAGGTTCTGAGATCCTTTTGATTATACATACGGACGGACGGACAACGAGAGAGAAGGGCTAAGTTTGGCATGCCAAAGATTTAATACCCTTACAGACCCAACCCTTTCATAATGATCATAGTGGTTGCCCGTATCTAAGAAGCAAAGGGAAAAAAGTTAATGACGAGTTTAGTTAGGATATCTTGAAAAACAAAAAAGTTTTTCATGCAAGAACCTACTTTTCGGTCGTTCCAGCTAATTCCGACACGTGTACTGCGTACATCAGAAAAGAGCACTTCTGCAAAGTTTTATATAGATAGCTTTTAAGCTAAGTGATTAGTTTGCACAGAAGCAGACAGACGGATAGACGGAAATGGCTATATCGACTCGGCTGTTGATACTGGTGAAGAATATACATTATGGGGTCGGAGTCTATACGTTATACATTTCACGACAAAATAATAATACTTTCTGCTGGGGTATTGTAATGTGTATATGCATTAAATAAAACCCTCTATTTGCATGCAATAACAAACATAAAGCCAAAAGTGCAGAGCCGGACTGCTAGTACTCTGGCTGGCCGTTTAGCTGACGGCGCATATTCCACGCTTGGCTTATATACCAAGAGTACCATACTTGTACTCATTAATGCATGTACATACTATAGATTTTATATTTTAATTATGCTCTGCTGCGACATATCTATACATATAAGATTACCTATATCTTAGGTTTTGAAGCGGACAGAGTTCCGAATAATGAACATTCCAAAAATGATAAACCAGCACAGAAGTGCATTGATCTTTTTCTTTACATGGCGACCGTGACAAGTGTCAACCAACGAAGGAATATTCTATACAATACCATCTACAATAACAACAGTGACAAGATAGGACAGCAGCAGCAAAAAAACATCTACAAAATCAAACAATAATCCAAAAGAAGCCGTCGCTTGGCAACGACGCAATCCGGAAACAAAACACTACTTGGTATGAATTAAAAATGTACACTCAACATACACCCACCAGCCGCAACCACAATAAGCAGCAACTTTAATATCAGAAGGAGCTGCAGCTACAGCAGCAGAATCAACAATGTTATATGGCAAACAATGAACTAAAAACACCGACGTTCGCAGAGGGAGCACCAATAACGCAAACGGATGCTCCAATAATCAAGGAAGCGCTGGAGACAAACCTGCCAGACGGATGCAGGCCTATCACTATAGAGAAGTACAAGAAAGGGATTGCTGCGAGGGAGCGTCAGCGTGCCAGCACCGGCGACGACAAGCTGACGCATGGGAAACAGCGATGAGACGAAAAAGCCAAACTTATCAACCTGAGAAATCTAGTCATCGCGTTGTTGAAGGCAAAAGTCGAGGAGGAACTGAATCACATCAACACCCTGATGCAAAACAAGAGGAAGCGGAATTACAAATGTTAGTGCCCCGCTTGATATTTTTAAGTACCTTGATAGTTACGAAAACTAACAGTTGTTTCAGTTCAAATAACTAACAAACACTTTGTAGTATAAACATCAATACCCAGTAAAATAATGTAAATTTGACATTTGCTAATGTAAGTTGCAAAGTGTTATCCTTTTGATTTCATAAAATTCATTTATAACACAAATATAAGAAGAAAGATAAAGTTTCGATTTTAATATCACAAGTTAATTATTCAAACTTATGATTTTCAAGTCAATTATTCAATTTTTTATATTTCAAGCCTTTAAAACGGAGGTATTATTCAGACTCCATAATCATTTCCCTTCATCCACCATTAATAGACCCAAAGACGGTGGATTCCACCGCTAACCTTGTATATAAAGTTGACGTGGAAACCCTAGACTTAAGAATTTAACAGTTCTCCTGGTCTTGTATGGAAAGAGTTCAGCAATTAGTTATTGCAACTCCAATAAGTTTATACGAACTAATGTATCTATATATGGATACTTTCAATCTCGGCCACTTACCTCTGCTTAAAAATGCAAAAAGGAATAGTATTAGTATTATACAAGTGATATCAGTAATAAAAGAACACCCAATATTAGGCAAACAGATTTTATAGTTGTGTGTTTTTGAATACACACAACTAATAGAGCACCCTATTTTAGGACCTACCGACATTATTATTGCGCGTTTACACAGATAAATTAACAATGTCTATAAATGGAATGGATTTGAGTCCAGTCGTTACCATTCTTAGGTAACAATCTGAGTAAGCTTTCCCAAACTAGCCTCATCGCTCTTACCAGAGTTTGATGAAAAGGCAGGAAAATTACTAAACTTCAAAGAAGCTTTGAGTCTTATAGACTCACTAAAAAAAGATCATGAAGCAACAGCTGTCAGTCTTATTAAGACAAAACTTTAAGGCCATGCGCAAAACTTGATAAGCGATGTGAAAAGGGGCACAGCTGGCCGGACTGACATATAAAACACCTCCATCGGTCGGTGATGCTATTTTAGCATATAATTCTATTATTTATTGTATAACCTATTGAATAATGAGGAAGACCCTCGTTTGTCGACCATTAATAAATAAAGAAATAATAAAAAAAAAAAAAAAAAACCGCCGAAATAATATCAAAATTATCAAGAACGGTAAATGGAGAATCAGTTAAAGTACTATCAGCTTAACTCCTAAACCTACAGCGGCAGAGGTAATTATAGAGGCCGACCATACAACAGTGACGGCTACAGAAATAACAATAATAATGGTAATAGAAACAATGACAACAGAGGCAATCCTAGGCGTGGCTCATATAGAGGCGGCTCAAACAAAGGAGCCAGACAGCAAAACCAGATGCGAGTTACACAAGGCAACTCGGAAAACCAACAAACCCCCTTGAGCAAGATAAAAAAAATTTTACATATAAATCTAAGTCTCAGTTGTCTCATCAAGATACACAATGGGAAAAATAATATACCATTAACTCTGCTAGTAGAAACAGGAGCAAATGTCTCAATTTTAAAGAATAATAAAACAGATATAAGTCAAGACCTCAAAACAAGTATGACAGGAATCGGACAGGGAACAATAGAGTCAATTGGACAGTCAACAATTGATCTACTTTTCGATTACTTCGTAATCAGTCACTATTTCCAAATAGTCCACAATGAATTTCCCATATCTTGCGATGGAATTCTTGGACTCAAATTCATCAGAAAATTCAATTGCATAATAAATTACCAACATGATGAACTCATCATGAAACATGAACCGTTATTACATAGCGATATTGATAAAAATCACGCTTTTGACAAATAAAGATACAGTTCATATACCAAACCAGGAAAAACAGCCTGGGGTAATACTGGAGAAGAGTATAGTAACAAGGAATAGCCCAATAGTCCGCAATTTAAATACAACTAGTAAACATAAAAATTCAAATTGAAAAATAAAACATAAAGTTACTACAAGCATATGACATCAAAATAAATAACATGAATCCAGCAATAGAACAAATGAAGTCAAAAATAAATTAAAATTACTTGATCACTTTGAAAACAAGTTTTTGATTTATGTACCAAATTCAGTGACATGTTTGGTCTAGAAACAAGTAATAATATTTATATCCAAAAATTAGGATTTGCAGACTAAACTACAGAAATGCAGAAACAGAAAGGCCAGAAACGGACAGGCAGGTCGAAAAACTAATAAAAGATGGTATAGTAGAATCAACTTTATCAAAATACAATAGTCCACTTCTGTTATTACCCAAGAAATCTCCCCCAAATTCAAAGGGAAAACAATTATGAGGTTCTCGTCGGGAGCTCCCGACTAGGGAATATCTTGAACCCTCTTATTCCAACACCAAACTAATTTAAAAAAAAAGTGCCCTTGGCAGGGTTCGAACTTGCAACTGACCGCTGTCGACTCTACTGAACAGCCACACCCGCAAAAATAAAAAAGTACTTTCCCCGGTAGGGCTCGAGCTCTTATTATATTCAGAAAAAGTCAATTGCATTTAAATTTTGGCTTAAATTGGTTGACAGTAAAAGTTGGGAGAGGGGGCGATAGGAATAAAATAAAAGATACTTGACATATATATAATATTCTAGAAGCAACATATGATCTTATTGCTTACACAATTTGCTCAAAAAACATGATGTCGATATCGATTTTTATCGATTGCTTGGAAACGGAGTAAGTTATCGATTATCGGAAACGAACTCGATCTACGCAGGAACTAGGAGGACCTACATCTAAAATATTAAGTCTCTAGATCTTATGGGTTCTGAGGTCCTTGCGTTCATACATACGGACGGACGGACGGATGGACGCACGGACAGACAGACGGACATGGCTAGATCGACTCGGCTATTGATGCTGATCAAGAATATATATACTTTATGGGGTCGGAGATGATTCCTTCTGCCTGTTACATACATTTGGATTTTGCACAAATACAATAAACCCTTTTTACCCATTTTCAATGGGTTCAGGGTATAAAAATGGCGTTTATTAGTTGATTATCGCTAAAATACCAAAAACTTTAGCAGATAAATATCCACTATCAAGAATTGAGGAAATACTTGACTAATTAGGATGAGCTAAATATTTTTCATGTCTGGATCCGTTTTTCGCCAAATTGAACTAGATGAAAAATCTAGAAATATAACATCATTTTAGACGAGCACTGGCTGTTATCACTTCACGCGGTTACCATATGGTTCTAAGGTACCACCAAATTTATTAATGCGAATGATGACACTCGCATTTTCAAGCCAAGCATTTCTCTATATGGATGACCTAGTAGTTATCGGCTGCTCAGAGCAGCACATGTTTAAAAACTCGACACACATATTTAACCTTTGTTAAACATAATTTAAAATCAAACACAGAGAAATTTTAATTTTTCATGCACGAGGTAAGATTCCTTTGGCATAAGTATGGTATCCTTCCAGATGACAAAAAGTACGATGTTATAAAAAACTATCCAGCCCCTACTGATGCGCATAGGGCATGACGTTTTGTCGCGTTTGCGATTTATACATATCTTCACACAACACTTACGTCATTTGACTAGACTGTTCAAAAATCAGGTCCAATTAAAATGGACCCCAAGAAAGCGAAGATGCATTAAATATTTAAAAAGGCATTAATAAAACCAACAGGATGAGACTAGACTTAGAAGAATACCAATTTACGGTAGAATACAATGTAGATAGATAACAATGTAGCGGATGCATTATCCCGGATAAACATAGAGACACTTATTGACATGTATAGGAATATTAATCGTTCAAACAGGATCATCAAAAAGACGGAAAGCATCTGCGCAGATGACAAAATAAAATTACGAAAAGATCTAACAGAGACTAATGTATGAAGTTGTTAGTAATAACGACGTAAAAAAATTAGTGAAACTAAAATTCGGTAAAATAAATAATTTACTTAAAAGAGGAAAACGAATCATTTCACAATTTTCAGTTAATGATTTGTACTCCAATGGGAAATTCGACTTAGGTCAATTAGACAAATATAACGAAACTCAAATAAGAGCAATACTGTCGAAATATAATGATTCTATAGAGGGATTTCGCATACCTAGGTCAAAATGAGGGAATACTATGTAAGGAAGCTATTGGCCGGGGTATAAGTTTCACTCTTACCAGGCCCAGCGACTTACAAGACATTTATAAGTTCGCTACGATTCAGGGTTTAAGGGGGCGTTAAGTGAACGTACCGACCAAACCTTACCTCTCCCTCTATGTCCACAACACCTACTCTGCCGGGTCGCAGCCCTGAACCGGGCCTTGGCCTCGCACCAACTACACTAGCGGGCCTTCGCCTCGCCCCACCTGCAACATCGAGCCTTGGCCTCGCACCAACTACACTAGCCCTTTAGGTTAGGGTGAACATCGCCCGAGAATACAAAGATCAGCATTTCTTTACATTACTGTGATTTATGCACTTTATTTACTAATTTTATTAACTTATACCCTCCTGCCGCACTGCGTTGGAGCCATAGCGCTCCGCTGGACACCTCACTGTTATCACTCTGGCTCCTTTTCTCGACACGTCTGATCATTCTCCAAAAAGTCCCTGCACGTCCGCTAGCGAGCCACGCGTTCGCCTCGGCCGCTCAACTTCGCCGCGAGCTTTCGCAACTTCGCCTCGGAGCTTTCGCTTTTCGCCGCCGAATTGAAGTTGCGTTCTCGAAGGCTGTATTGAGCAATAGATCAGCAACGCACGGTGGCTAAGGCGGCCAGTGTTTAAATTAAAATTTAATTTGAACTGGGCTTCTTGTCCTTAATTAGCTTCAATACTTCGGCCGCTTACCTTAACTGTTCTTATTACTAATACCATGCTTATATACTATACAAGCCTTATACCCTATAATTATAATTATTAATTGTGGGGTGGCTACCTTAGTGGCCGCCTCACACATGTTGCTCTTTCGTTGCCCCTATTACCACGATGTCGTCTAACTAGGCGAACGCATGAGGCTCCATTTTCCGGCTCTCTGACGTTGTCTAAGGCTAGCTGGAAGGTCGCACTCGCCGAGAGTAAGCCGAATGGCAACACCCGCCATTGGAAAAGACCTCTTCCGCAGCGTATCGTAGTGCCCATGAAGTCCATCACCAAGATGACGTGGTCAAGAATTGCGGGCATGATAAGCATTACCATGCTGATCACCTTCGCCGCTAGGCCGACGTCTATCCTCAATGTCTTCCCTAGCGTGGACCCATTTGCCAGACGGATGCGCGCATGAACGTTCTCCACTCTCCCCCGAATCGCCCACTTATGTACGCAGTCTTCACTTATGAAGCTGCGAGTGGCCCCTGTGTCGATGGTAGCAGTCATCGCCCGCCCGCCAATCTCCACCGTGGCGACGATCCGGCCACACTCCACCTTTAGCGGGTGTACTACTACCGAGTCCCGTGTGTGTCCGCGTCGACCAGACCCTGACCTGGGCGACGCCGTTGCCCGTTTCCCGCCTCTGTAGGGCGACAACAATCCTGGCTACTTCAGTCCCGGTGCCCAGATACCCAACAAAACAAAACGGGGGCATTGGGACCCTCCCTAGTAAAATGCCCCTCCTGTGCAAACCTGCGACATGCTTGTCGCTGATCATACCCGGTTCCGGCCACTTGGTTGATTGATTGGTTGGTGGACCACTTCAGCAGCAGCCGTTGCCGACGGGGCGGAGACTTCTCTATCCACAACGATCGTTCCGGATCCGATGGGAATAGACCGGAACGGGTTGGGGTGTCCCCTCGAGGCTGTACCGTCCTTTCCCACTCCGCGCTACTTGAGCTCGTGATGACCTGACTCCCTGCCCTGCCTCCGGAGTATTCCACTCGCTGTCTTCTCGCCGTTTCGTACTCCACAGCGAGCTGAATCAGCTGGGACAGGGTGGAGAAATCTTGCTGACGCACGTAGAGTTCTTACTCGGTAGCGGCGTTTTCGTAGATCCGGTGCAACTCTTGTGCCGGTTCGTATCTGGCGTGACGCATCAGAGCTCTCACCTCTACCAGGTACTCCTTGAATTCCTCCCCCACGCGTTGCCTGCGGGACCGGATATCGTCATCAAGCCTTTCGAAATAGCGTGGGGACAGGAAGAACTCTAAGAAGCCGCTCCTGAACACCAATCATGGCACATCTCTAAGCTCCCTGCTCAAGAACCACCGAGCGGCCCTGTCGCAGAACACCTCACTCATTACTCGGGGCAACCTATCGAGTGCGATACCATATGTAATGACTCGTTCATCTAGGTCCTCCAAGAACCCAAGGGGGTCGGAGGGGCCATCGTATCTCATGCCCCACTCCCGAACTTGTTCCGGAACGTTTGTGAAGGGCCAAACCTCCGACCGAGAATACGATTGGGGGCGTAGGGGATGTTAATAGACTCGACCGGGTTCCGCCCCATACCTATGTTCGTTGGTTTTCTCCGTTTTCCGCGGAATCGTGAGCCTCTTCCACCCCCGTGACGGCCACGCCAGGGATAGGCGGCTGCGGACGCCCGTACAATTGTGAGCTCCTAAGATAAGGCTTTGACTTTTGGCGCGGTCGCCTAGCCACGTCAGATGGCATACCCCAGGATAGCGGTTCTAACGTTTTCGCGAACTGAGACTCCAGGCGGCAGGCCGAGCCCAGATCTCAGACGAATGGCCGCTCTGCTGCACGTAGGTGGATAGCCGCCCCTCGCAGCTCTTCCACACAGGCTCACCTAATTCCATTTTGAGCTTTCCGCACATTCTGTTTTTTTGTCGCTCCAACAAAAAAAAAAAAATAGGGTGCCTGCTCTTATTACTAATACAATACTAATATACAATACAACGCTTATACCCTATAATTATAATTATGAATTGTGGGGTGGCTACCTTAGTGGCCACCTCACAACTATTACTGTCCCAAATGACAAAGACCATTACAAAGTATATGAAAAAATGTGTGAAAAGCGAATTAGCAACAACAACAACACATACTTAAGCCCCAATGATATTAACGAATACCCCAAATACTGCGTTTGAATTGTTTTCGTAGACACAATCGGTCTATTACCTCGTATAGAGAATGAAAGCGAGTATACAATTACTATAAGATGCGATCTCACTAAATATCTAGTTACAACACCAGTAGCAGATAAAAGTGCAAAAACGGTAGCTATATTGCAATATTTGAATCTTGTGTACTAATATACGGTCCTCTGAAGACGTTCATAACAGACAAGGGTACTGATATACAATCAACAGCACATCACAACCAACCATTAGGAACAGTAGAATGAATTATTTTACATATTGTTTCAACACTCCACCATCGACAGTACATGAATACTGTCCATACGAAATTGTTTATGGTAGATTACCAAGACAGTTCATAGAATTTAATAACCAAACTAGAACTGAACCTACATCACTCACTCATCATTCATCAAGACCCCATTAACTTAATCGATACAAAGTTACCTAAGTAAATAGGTTAATTGAACAACTACATTGTAATATAATGTTATTCCTCCAAAGGGGAAGCGTAGTGTGTACATGCATTAAATAACAACCTCTACTTAAATAGATAAATTTGCGACACTTTGTTGCATACAATAACAAACATTAAGCCAAAAGCGCAGAACCGCTTGAGTTGATTGACTCAGGCTCACATTACGTAGCGCGGTTCGGTAGTACTCTAGCTGGCCGTTTAGCTGGAGGCTACGCTTGGCTTATATACCAAGAGTATAATATATGTACTCACTAATGCATGCACATACTACAGACTCTATATTTTAATTATGCTCTGCTGCGACAGAGCTTTACATATAAAATACCTATATCTTAGGTTTTGAAGCGGACAGAGTTCTGAATAAAGAACATACCAAAAACAATTATATGCCAGCACTGACGTGCATTGATCTTTTTCTCTACAGTATATAAAATAGTTCCCTCAATAGGACTCGAATTCGCAACAAATAACACTACTTGCTACCGCTTCTACTCAAAAGCCAAACCAACAAATGATTTTTAACGAGACAAAATAAAAGATTAAATTAGCAGCAATTGCAATGATGTTGATAGAATTTATTGAAGGCGTATATAAATGAGAGATAATTGCATTAAAATTGTCGACATAACTGTTGTGCAGTACCAATTGGTCTATTTATTTAATTTATAGCAATGATGTGTTGCCGGCAACAGGTAATAGCTAAAAAATGAAAGATACTTGATTATATATTATTCATGTCAAGTTTGGTGACTCCAGCTTCAAAAACAGAGATTTGCTCATAAAACAGAATTTCGATATCGATTTTTTCCCAAATCAGTTTCCTTTCAACTTATTTTGGAATCGACAACTTTTTGCTTAAGCACATCATACTCAAAGCAAAGAAAAGTTAAACAAGTAAGAGTTTCTAGTCGGGAGCTCCCGACGAGGGAATACTTATTCCAACTCCAAATGCAGTTCGCGCAAGGCACTCGTTTGAAGTAATAAAGGTAAAATAAAAAGAAAATAGTTCGCTTGGCAGGGTTCGAACTTAAAACTGAAGGCATTATTTGCTGGCGACTCTACCCAACAGCCTATTCTTATTTGACTAGTCATTCACATTCCTTAACGATTTTACCGGCTATACCAGCTGTGAGTAAGACCTCGATAAATGGAAGAGTCAGTTAACCAAATAATTTATTTTAAAACTTGGACTAACGAATTTCGGTTACTTTTTTAGCACTCTATCGGTCAACCTGAAAAATATCATACGGTGGACAGTTGTTAAGGTCCACCCTAACGGAGCCCTCCTCACCATGAGTTGGCCATAAATGCACCAGCCAACTCCCAATTCCTGACGGGCACCCTTATCTTAAATGGAAATTATGATTAATTCATTTTTGCATTTCGTCACATTCTTATAATCAATAATAAACGAGATGGAAAGGCTATCTTCGGTACGCCGAAGATCTAATACCCTTGCAGACCCAACCTTTTCATAATGCTTATATAGCTTAGCCCGTATCAAAGAAGCGCAGGGAAAATAGTTAATGCCGAGATGGGTAAGATATCTTGATAAACAAAAATGGTTTTTAATCAAAAACCTAGTTTTCGACCGATCGTTCCTATGGCAGATATATGATATAGTAGTCCAATGTAAATAAGATTTTGCAAAAATGAAGGGAGCATAGTGAAATCTATAAATGCCGTGTTAAGTCAAAATATCTTGAATGACAAAAAAGTTTTCCATACAACAACTTAATTTTCGACCGATCGTTCCTATGGCAGCTATATGATATAGTGTACCGATATTCATAGGATTTTGCATTTATATGAAGAACACAGTAAAACTAATAAATGTCGAGTTTGGTCAAGATATATTGACAAACAAAATGTTTTTTCATACAACAACTTAATTTTCGACCGATCGTTCTTATGGCTGCTATATGATATAGTGGTCCGATCTTGATATGATTTTGTCTATATATGAGAAGTATAGTAAAACTAATAAATACCGAGTTTGACATAGATATCTTGAAAAACAAAATGTTTTCTTATACAAAAATTTAATTTTTGACCGATCGTTCTTATGGCAGCTATATGCAAAGTTTTATTTTATTTAAGACTTAGAGAGACTTAGAAAAAGACAGACGGACAGACGGACATGGCTATATCGACTCGGCTGTTGATGCTGATCAAGAATATATATACTTTATGGGGTCAGATATGTCTCCTTCTATGCGGTACACATTTCACGACAATATTATAATACCCTCTGCAAGGGTATAATTATGCAAAGGTATAATTATGTCCGTCTGTCTTTTGTATGCTTATCGTTTGGCTCACTGTATCTTTTCTTACTTTTGTTTCTACCCAACAACGAAAACCGCTCTCCCTTTCAAAAATGTCCAGAGTCTCTCTAAGGAACTGGTGGCTCTGATAATTGCGCACACCTCGAATCTATCGATAACTTTAATTCAGCTGGCAATCCCAAAGGCAGCATATTGTATATAGTTTTGTGGTATCGTATTGCTGCCCGTAACAAGCCAGATCAGCCAACAAGAAATAAAAAGTTTCCCCGGTAGGGCTCTAACTCGCGAGAGACCGCACCATTTGCCACTTCCTCTACGTAACGGTCACACCATTAATTCAGTCTTATTGAGAAAAAAATAAATAACGTAGCGGCACAGAAAGTAATTGCAATTACAATGCTGTTGAAAGAATTCAAAGAAGACGTGCATGAATGTGTGTGTGTACATGTATACATACAAATTCTTGGAATTGGCGCTAACTACTAACACGTAAGTAATAGAAACACGTTACTTTTGTTTCTTAGCCGATCTTCTAGAAATTTTCTACAGTACATTTTATTGAAGCATAGAGTATTTGTGTATTCTCAAAAAGTAAATTGCATTTAAAGCGTAGCTAAAATGGGTGGGCAATACAAGTTGGGTTATTAACTTAATTAAGAGCTATGAGGTAGTAGCGGGGAGGTGGCGATAGGTATAAAATGTAAATAATGAAAATAATAATAAATAAATAATGCTCTACAAAACACCACTTGTAGTTGTTTTGTTCTTAATGGACCACTTCCATAGCCAGAATATTTAGCCCTATTCATTTTTATGACTTGCTAAATTTAATTATCCCATTCATTTCGATGTTTGCGTAATAAATTAAAAACTCATCCACTCTCCGTATGACTCTTTTGATACCTGTGTGGTAATAATAGCAATCTAATTATTCTGCGAGCACAAAAGCAAAAGGAGTCAGTCTCGTGTTTTAGTCTATATATATTTGATCTGAAACTCCCATATCCCAGCAGTAGTTTACTCAAGTGAAGTCAATTTTATTATACCTTCATCTCACCTAATGCCGTATATCCAAGATTAGAAAACCTGTCCAGCAATTTTCAGCAGTTTCTAATACTTTCCGGATACTAACTTGTATTACCTTAATATGAATGTCATAGTGAATGGCGACTTTTGTTTCCTACACTATGAATGCATCTCGTTGTTGACTATCAGAGCGGCTTCATCTTCTACGATGCTTACAATGCTTGGGGTTTCCAGACGGTGAACTGCGTTGTACAGTAGTTCCGAAATGTATGTCCATTCTTTTCCATATATAGCATATTATTCCTACTGCCGGACTTTTTGAGTGTGTAAAGAAGCTATTGGCAGGGGTATGAGTCTCAGTCTCACCAGGCCCAGCGACTTACAAGGCAAGGGGGGGAGTGAACGTACAGACCAAATCCTACCTCTCTCTTTATGTCTACAACAACTACTCTACTAGGTCACAGCCCTGTACTACCTATACTAGCGGGCAGTAGCCTCGCACCAGCTACACTAGCGGGCCTGGGCCATGCACCAGGTACACTATCGGGCCTTGGCCTCGCATCTCCTGCACTAGCGGGCTATATCCTCGCGCCTCCTGCACTAGCGGGCTAAAGCCTCGCGCCTCCTGCACTGCTGGGCTTTAGCCTCTCACCAACTACACTGGCCGTCTAGGTTTTGGTGAACCTCGGATATTTCCGATGTCTAGCACATGAAGGTAACCGCCCGAGGATATAAAGTCAGCATTTTCTCTTCATCACTTGATTGTCTCGATTGTCACTCGCGCTCCTTGCTCGACACGTCTACTCAACCTGATCGTGGTCCAAAAAGTCTCGGCTCGCTCGCTAGCGAGCCGTGCGCTAGCCTCGGCCACTCAACTTCGCCGCGAGCTTTCGCAGCCTCGCTTCGGAGCTTTCGCTTTTCGACGCCGAACTGAAGCTGTGCTCTTGAGGGCAGTGTTAAGCAACCGATCAGCAACGCACGGTTGTAGCGGCGGCCGGCGGTTAAATTCAAACTGGGTTCCTTGCCCTTAATTAGCTTCAATCCCTCGGCACATTGCCTTAACTGCTTTTATTAATAATACAATGTTTACATACTATACAATACTTATATCCTAAAACTATAATTATGAACTGCGGGGTGGCTACCTTAGTGGCCGCCTCACACCCCCCTTACTTCGACGACGATACCGTCGCTTCCTTGGCAGCGTTTGTGGCGAAGACTTCTGGGTATTCAACTAACTTATCGCCTATTCGTTGCTTATGTTATTCCCTTTCCTAGCAGTGCAACTCACAATATATGGAACCAACTTTTTCTATGCCTTACTTATTCTAGGGTTATTCAGTTAGGTCTGCTGCGCACGCACTTCTTCCACGCCCATTGTGTCCGGTTCCCCACCGTCTTCGGTCATCTCTTGTTAAAAAGTTTTCAGCTGTGATATGTTGATATGTTGGCTACCCTCTTCTTTCATTCGCCTGGTTTCACTAGGCGCACAATATAAGGGGATATGCATTTGACAGCCCTATAGGGGCCGTCAAGCTTGGGTGCCAACATCGCTGCGAAACCCTCAGCGGTGTTGGATAGTTGGTGCACCCTTAACTGTACCAACGAATCCAACGAAGGCCGCCAATCTTGCCTCCGCAGGTTGTAGTATCTGCCCTGGTCCTTCGACGCGCGCTGGAGATTCCTGTGGACAATATAAAAGATTTCTTTTAACCTATCCGCCTTCTTCCCAGGGTCGAACGAACTAGTTGCGGACCCCGGATTCACCTGATCGTACAGAGCGGCCGGTAACCGCGGCTCACGTCCCTTCATTAGGAAAGCGGGACTGAATCCTGTCGATTCCGCCACGCTTTTATTGACCATGTGAAATCTCCGGCAAGAGCTCTATCATGGTCTTCACAGTCCGGTTTGTCCTCTCGATAGGATTCTTTTGCGGACAGTACGGGGCGGTGTATTGGACCTCTACACCAAGGGATTCCCGAAAAGCCTTGAAGCACCGGCTTGTGAATTGTACCCCATTGTCACACACGAACTTTTTGGGCACCCCGAATCGGCTCAAAATCCTCTCTCAGAACGCGGTTTGCATGTGTGCCGCCGTGGCTCCCCTGAGAGGGACCATCTCCACCCACTTCGAGAAAGCGGCAAGGAACACCAGTAACATGGTGTTGCCATGTTTCGACCGTGGAAGGGGCTCGACGAAGTCCGCGCAAAGTACGGCCATTAGTTCTGCCACTTGTTTCGCCAGCATATGTCCAGTCGGTTTGAGTTGCTCGCTCTTGAACTTTTGGCAGGTTTCGCTACACTTCACGTACTTGGCGGCGTCATGGAACATACCGAACAATAGTACCTTTGGGATAGCCTCGACACTGTTTTCCTCACGCCTTGATGACCGGCCGCATTCCTGGCATGGCATTCCGCCTATGCCCTCTGCCATTGACCGCTGGCCAGCTTCCAGGGAATGTAATCTTCGTCATCCGTCCAAATGCCTATAGCTGCCCACTCTCTTTTATGTAGTCCGGGAACTTGGCCGGCTCCTCGGCAATTCTGGCACGCATACTCGCGAACCACCTGCAGGGCGACTCAGTTACCACTGCTTGTTGACATGTTTGTAGAGGATGTCTTGATAATGCGTCGGCCACGACGTTAAGCTTTCCTCGACGGTAGTGGACGTCGAATTGGAACTGTTGTCGCTCGCGTCAGTCTGTAGGACGAATTTGGCGGAAAAGTCTGGACAAGCCAACACGGGGGCAGTCGTCATACTGTCTTCAAGTAATGAAATGCCTCCTCCTATTCTTGATCCCATGCCTATTTCCGCGCCTTCTTTAGGAGCGCTGTTAGCGGCTGTACCTGAGTTGCGAAGTTGGGAACGAAGCGCCTGTACCATGACGCCATTCCGAGACACTGCCGCAATTCCTTACAATTTGTCGGGGCCCTCAGGTTACGTATCGCCTCCACCTTTTCTGGATCGGTACGCATTCCTTCCCCGCAAATGACGTGTCCTAGGTAGACCAACCTCCCCCGGAAGAAACTGCACTTCTTCCTATTCAGCCTGAGATTAGCCGCCCTTAAACTAGGTAGGAAAACGCATGTTGCTCCATTTCCGGCCCTTTGACTGTGTCTAAGGCTCGCTGGCAGGTCGCACAGCCGAGTGTGAACAGAATGGCATCACCCGCCATTGGGAAAGACCTCTTCTGGGGACCGTGAAAGCCGTACATTCCCGACTATCAGCTGCCATCGGTATCTGCCAGTATCCGTGCTTCAAATCCAGAGTGGAAATGAACCGGGCGTAACGCAATCGTTCAAGGATGTGATTAATCCTGGGAACAGGATAAGCATCTGGGATTGAATGCGCGTTGAGTTTTCGGTAGTCGATGCACATGTGCCATTCGCCGGTCTTCTTTTTGACTAGGACTACGTGACGGATCGACGGCGCCTGCCCGAATCAGCTCATCTACCTGTTCGTCAATCACCCTCTGCATGGCCGGATTCTTTGGGTAATATCGCCGTTTTAAGAGATTGTCGTCCTTTAGCCGGATCCTGTGCTCCGCGATATGCGAGACTCCCTGCAGCCGCTCGAAGAGTGCCAGTTCCGACTCCAGGAACTCCCTAAGGTCCGGGTCCAGATCCGCCGGCCACTCTGCCGATGCTGGGTTGGCACCTTTCCGTGCCGCCTCCATGACCAGCATAGACCTGTCGCTGAAAATCTACCCGCCGCCTTTTGGGCTCTTTAAGCTTTTGGTCCAATCCTGCGTGAGGCCCCTTCGACATTCCCTTCCTCGTTCCTTTGCCCATCAGTTGCTGGGCAGGTGCATCGTCTTCCTGACCTGGGGGCCTTCCTCCGGTTCCCTCTTGGTATCCTCTCTCTGTTGCCGAGCAGGTGCTCTCCTTTCATGATCTGGGATGCCTTCTTTGATCCTTCTCTTCTGCCGTCGGTTGCCGAGCAGGTATTGCGAGAGTCTCTTCTTCTTTCGGCTCTTTGTTGGTTCCAAGCCCCGCGGGCGGAGACGTCTCCGCCTCTAGGACCAGCTCCGCATTGCCGCAGCGTATCGTAGTGCCCATCGCACCCAAAAAGTCCATCCGCAGGATGTCGTGGTCCAGCATTGTAGGCATGATAAGCATTAACATGCTGACTGTCTTCCCCGCTAGGCCGACGTCTATCCTCAAGGCGTCTATCCTACTTCGAGCGTGGACCCATCTGCCAGACGAATGCGCGCCTGTACGTTCTCCACTCTCCCCCAATCGCCCACTTAAGTAAGCAGTCTTCAGTCATGAAGCTGCGAGTGGCCCTGTGTCGATGGTAGCAGGCATCGCCCGCCCGCCAATCTCCACCGTGGCGACGATCCGTCCACCCTCCACCTTAAGCGGGTGTACTACTACCGAGTCCCGTGTGTCTTGGCGTCAACCCGACCCTGACCTGGACGACGGCGTTGCCCGTTTCCCGCCTCCGTGCGGCGACAACAATTCTGGCTACTTCTGCCCCGGTGAACACAAACCCAACAAAACAAAACGGACGCATTGGGACATTCCCTGGCAAAGTGCCCTGGTTCCGGCCTCCTGGTTCATCATTCGGTGAGCCACTTCCGCAGGGGCCGTTGCCGGGCGGAAGCTTGACTATCCACAACGATCGCTCCGGATCCGATGAGAGTAGACCGAAATGGTAGATGGAACACCCCAGAGTAGCGGTTCCAACGTTTTCGCGAACTTAGACTCCAGCTCGGCAAGACGAGCCGAGATCTCAGGCGAATGGCCACCCTCCTGCACGTAGGTGGACAGCCGCCTACGCAGCTCTTCGACACGCCCTTGCTTTTCTAGCACAAACTCCTGGGCGATGGCCACCAACTCCTCCTTGCGTCGCTGGTGGATCCAACGCACGCCTACCCCCGGGTTTTGGCACTCACCTGATTTCATTTTTAGGTAAAAAACTCCGTCAATTATTGACAATTGTTATTATTTTCAGAGTTCTGTTTCTCCATAGATTTTTTTTTTTTTTTTTGCTCACGCCACCAAAAAACTAAAACAGTCACTTTTGGTTTTCTTAACTCTCACTCTTTCAACTTGTTTCACACTTTATTATTTTATAGCTCACTTAGTTTTTGTTCTGTTTTGAACACTCCCGTTCTCATTGCTTGCGTTGGGTGTACCGCCGTATTCAACTTTTCACCGCACGCGAGTTGAATTCGTCCCAGTGTACAGCCTCTGTCGATGCCGACGTCGGCTGCGGCGCGCGTCTGTGCACACGTGTGCGAGCGTGTTCTCGTTGTCGCCCGTTTGGCGCGCGCGCGCTGTATTTTTTCGAACGCCGTTATTTTCCCGATGTTGACTCTGTGTACTCGATTCTGCTCACATTCTGGTCGCCTTGATTGTGCAGGTGTTCATTTCTGCCTAACACATGGTATGAAATGAATTTCCTAGGGTATGCTCGACTAGTCCATACCCTATTCCTGTCATTTGCCCATGTGCGAGGTATTATTTTCTCTTACTACAAATACCCTGTAAACAATTTTTTTTTCACTTAATTGGGCGCGCCCGCGGGGTTTTAAGCCGCCGACATGCCACGCCCTCAAACGCCTCAGGTCCCTGCTCGGGACCCAATTCTACTTTTCTCTCTATGTCTACTACAACTACTCCACTAGGTCACAGCCCTGTACTTCCTATACTAACGGGCAGTAGCCTCGCACCAGCTACACTAGCGGGCCTGGGCCAGGCACCAGCTACACTATCGGGCCTTGGCCTCGCACCAACTACACTAGCGGGGCTTGGCCTCGCATCTCCTGCACTAGCGGGCTACATCCTCGCGCCTCCTACACTGCCGCGCTTTAGCCTTGCACCAACAACTCTAGCCGCCTAGGTTAGGGTGAACGTCGAATATTTACGGTGTTTAGCACATGTAGGTAACCGCCAGAGTATATAAAGTCAGCATTTTTCTTTCTTCATCACTTTATTGTCTCCACTTTATTGCTAGTTTTATCCACTTATTTCTTATGAGATTTCTAAACTAAAGCCCTGTCGCACTCCGCTGTACACTTATTTGCTATCACTCGCGCTCCTTGCTCAACACGTCTATTCACCCTGATCGTGGTCCAAAAAATCTCGGCCCTCTCGTTAGCGAGCCGTGCGCTTGCCTCGGCCACTCAACTTCGCCGCGAGCTTTCGCAGCCTCGCTTCGGAGCTTTCGCTTTTCTCCGACGAATTGAAGCTGTGCTCTCAAAGGTAGTGTTAAGCAACCGATCAGCAACGCACGGTTGTAGCGGCGGCCGGCGGTTAAATTCGAACCTTGCCCTAAATTAGCTTCAATACCTCAGCACTATACAATACTTATATCCTCTAACTATAATTATGAACTGTAGGGTGGCTACCTTAGTGGCCGCCGCACAAGTGCCTAGTCTGCATATAATCAATCAATATGAAGTGGACGCATAATTAACTTGTGGTTGTGTGCGGGGTACAGAAAAGTCATTGGGCTTAACGTGAGCACCTGCCATGTTGGCTTAATCTCACGGTATTCGAAAATACAACGAGCCAAAACAATGCGTCGGACCATAGCCCCTCCAGGACAGTGTCCCTGCTCGAACAGTGTCCTTTCGGTACCAATTGAATGAATGCCAGGCGGAAGCAATACATTCCCTCATTGGTGGGAGGTGAGGCCCGTCTAAAACCTCATAAAAAGCTATGTTTTGGTTGAAATGCAATTCCACGTCGAGCAAAGCTCTACCCGCGATTTGGGTATAAACCACAGCCACCACGTTACTCCCCGAAAGGCCGCAACCAAAAAGTCAGGACGGAGCAAGTTCCGTGGGCTTCTGGCTACCCGTGGTACCAAATTTACTTACAGTTTTGGTCGACTGCCGTAGATGTATACTACCCAGTTTAGTCTCCACCGGCCTAAGAATGGGTCGTCTTAATGTTTTCGCCGCTCGAACCAGCTAAGTTGTCCGATTCAACATTAGGCAAACACCCCGGGTCACCACGAGGAGGCCACTAATAATTATATGTGGGGCACAATGTGCGTTCGAGTCGACTTGACTAATGATTTACGAAATACGCAACATGCCCTTCTACATCGGTCCACGAAAACATTAAGCATTACAGTCGCATCACTGCAGGAATCCTGCGGGGGATAAAGGTTTTCTTCGGCAAATAATCATTACGTATTGCACCGCTCCTTATTGGTCGCCAGAGTCCTTTTCAGATGCACCACATGCGTGGCGGGATTGCAAACGGTTTGTAACACGCTCTCTGCCTAGTTGTCCAATGAATGGTGGTATTTTACATTAAGTACATGACGCGATTACAATTGTAAAATGATGCTTATTTTCTGACGCCGGGAATCCTTCGTGTGATTGGCAATAGACCTCATAGACCTTCGATTGGCAGCTTAGAGGCATACATGATATACAATGACTGATAGATCGCAGCTAGGAGTACCTCAGTACTCACGCCTAGACAAGTTAAGGTTAGTTTATATGCAAAGTGATAAACTTTGATTTGTGATCTCCCTCCAACTCCTGTGTTACCTACAGCCCCATCAGCGCCTACTTTAACGGTAGTTGCCCCTCGTAGGCAAGTTTTTGTGTCTCGACTTTCGTCGGACACCCCTTCTGAGTCATTGGCAGCCTATATTGCTAGCAAATCTTCTGCAAGCGTGTCAAAAACCAAATTTAATTTCTCCACCCCCAGTGAAATATCATCATTCAAAATAAATGTTTCACATGATATGTTCCCAATCATTTGTGATCCCAAATTTTGGCCACCACACATGATTGTTCATGACTTCAAGCCTAAAAAGCGTAACCAGCCTGTCACCCTTCCAGTCCCTTCAATACAGGGTACCATTTCTGCCCCAAAAAACTAGCTTCATCTTCTGACCAAATCTTTATTCATTATCAGAATGTCAGAGGTCTCATTTCAAAGCTTAAAAATCTTTTCATGGCCAGCACTTCCTTCGATTCGGATATAATAGCATTTTCAGAAACATGGCTAAACTCAACCATATCTGATTTTGAGATTTTACCGAATAAGTTTATTTTGTTTAGAAATGATCGGCCAACTCTAGGTGGTGGAGTGTTAATTGCCGTTAAAGCCACTCTCCAGTCTGAACTATTCTGTTTTAGTACGCCTACTGACGCTGAGATTGTCTCAGTTAAGGTGTCTTTTCCTACACGGAATATCTATGTAACATGCTCTTATGTCCCACCTTCTTCTGATATTCAACTTTATATGAATCATTTTACTTGTATTAAAGAAGTTTCTTCACACGTGCGTGATAATGACCTATTAATGGTGTTGGGTGATTTTAATTTGCCGAACATCTCTTGGTCATTATTCACTGCTGAAAATGATCTAGTGCCCTCAGCACAGCACGATTTTATAGACTGCATGCTTGATCTTTCGTTGCTTCAAATCAATTCAATTTCTAATCATATGAATAGAACACTTGACCTTGTATTTGTAAACGACTACCTTATGTCTAATGTGTCTAGGTCCCCTCCTTTATCTCTTCCTGAGGATGTCTATCATCCAACTTTAGAGATTACAATGCTAAATTGTAATTCTTTCATTTTGTGCTCATCAGCCAATAAGCCCCGCTATTGCTTTCGCAAAGGAAATTATTCTTTGCTGAATCAGCTTATTTATTCAACCGATTGGTCTTTCTTATATGACTCAGTTGATATGAATACAGCCATTAATTTTTTATATCACCCTAAACTTCCTCTTAGATGTGTGTATTCCTAAGTCAATTTCTTTCGACTACTTTTTCAAAATCGCCCTGGTTTACTCCCAGATTATCACATCTAAAAAATGTAAAATCCAAATATTTTAAAAAGTTTAAAAAGTCTGGTTCGTGTACAGACTTGGCTAAATATTCCATAGCCAAGTCGAACTTCTTTCTTCTTAATTCTCAATGCTATGAGAGTTATCTAATTCGTTGTAAAAGGCAATTCGCCCGAAATCCGAGACAGTTTTATAATTTTGTAAACTTGAAGCGTAAATCTTCAAGTTTGCCATCTTCTTTTTTTCTTGGGATGGATAAAGCTAGCAATGACACTGATTCTACTAACCTCTTTGCTAATTTTTTCCAATCAACTTACTCTTCAGTCTGTCCTAATACTAATTCTTACCCTTATACTATTTCTTCCGCTAGTTCTATACCTCGCCCCATTATTTCACACTCCTCTCTCCTATTAGCTATAAACTCTTTAAAATCTTCTTACTCTCCTGGGCCGCACAATATTCCTACTTGTCTACTCAAGGAGTGTAGTTCTCCCCTTTTTTATCCATTGCTAAAGCTTTTTAATCTATCCCTTGAAACTTCTGTGTTTCCATCTCTTTGGAAAGAATCTTATATCATTCCTCTTCACAAGAAAGGTGGGAAGTCTGATATACAAAATTACAGGGGCATTGCAAAACTGTCCGCTATTCCTAAATTATTTAAAAAAAATAATCACTTCGAATTTGCAGCATTTCTGCAAATCAGTTGTTTCCCCTGTTCAACATGGATTCGTAAAGTATCGGTCAACTACGACCAATCTGCTTGAGTTTACTTCCTTGGTAAATGATGCTTTCCTTTCGAAAATGCAAACTGATGTCATTTACACTGACTTCACTTTGTGCACCATGACATTTTGCTTTTAAACTTGACCGAATAGGTTTCCCTCTGTCCCTTTTACTTTGGATTAATTCTTATTTAAACGGTAGGGCCCAAAGAGTAATACTGAGGTTGACTACCTCTAAAAGGGTTCACGTTACTTCTGGTGTTCCTCAAGGTAGTCATCTTGGACCTTTACTCTTTACTCCTTATATAAATGATCTTCCCTCTGTTATATCACATGCCCGTGTACTCATGTATGCGGACGATGTCAAACTTTTTCTATCATACACTAACCCCCTACATCATTCTCGTCTACAAGACGATTTGAACGCTATGCAACTTTGGTGTTCAGCCAATCAATTGCATCTAAATTGTTCAAAGTGTATGTTTATGACTTTTAATCGTACTACACCTTATCTTGTCAGTTATACAATCGACAATATCCCTTAGCAACGTATACTAACAGTTAAGGATCTACGCGTTATTTTTGATTCTAAACTCTTTTTCAATCTTCACATAGATACCATTGTTAATGAGGCAAAAGGTGTACTTGGATTCATTAAACGATGGTCTAAAGAGTTTAACGATCCTTTTATAACAAAACTTCTGTACATCTCTCTTGTTCGCCCTATCCTTGAATACTGCTGTTGCATCTGGTCTCCACAGTTTAAAAACAGCCAGGATCGTATTGAATCTGTTCAGAAGCAATTTCTGCTTATTGCCTTACGAGGTTTAAATTGGGACCCTAATCGTCGGTTGCCGTCCTACTCCAGCAGACTGCTTCTTCTCAACCTTCCGTCGTTAACCAACCGTAGGACAATTCTCGGTGTTGTCCTTCTACATAAATTGATTATTGGCGACATAGATTCTCCTTTTCTGCTAGGGCGTCTTCAATTCTCTGTTCCGGCTAGACCAACCAGAAATTATCGCCCCTTATTACTATCTACGTGCACAACAGATTACGCTATGCACAATGCTTTTCGCGTGCTATGTAAAAATTATAATAGTTTGCATCACGTTTTCTCTACCGAACTGTCTCTACCCCTAATAAAATCGTTGCTTTCAGGATACCTTCGGGAAGTCGCTGACCATTCCCAGCTATGAGCAGGGGCATAGCTTGCCGGACAGACTGAAAAATTTTCCCACACCGGGTCGGTGATTTCCCATTACTTTTCTCTTTGTCCTATCTACTTAACACTCTTTATCTAACTTACATTGCTTTACTTTATTAACAATCTTCTTACTTTCTTTTATCCTATTTATTGTATTTTCTTTATTAATATAGCAATTTAAGATTTATTTTTTTATTTTACTTGAGATCACTTTTTTCCTACTTACAACCTTCTGCTTAGATGTAGGCTCTAATAGCGTCACTGACAAAATTAGCTGTGAAAAGGGGCACAGCTGGCCGGACTGGCAAATAAAACACCTCCATCGGTCGGTGATGCTATTTAAAAAATTGTATCCTTTAACTAGGCTTTTAGCATATAATTATATTGTACAATCTTTTGAATAATGAGGAAGACACTTGTTTTTTTGACCATTAATAAATAAATAAATAAATAAATAAATAAAAGACTTTGTCAATATTGTAAGCCTCACAACATAACATAGTTAAACTAGTTAATCTTGACAAAAACCTGGCGAGCAAACGATAAACAAAGGTTGCATAAGGAAATTAGAGACCTTAAAAGCCGTTGATTAAATATAATACTATACCTAAAAAAGATGAAAAAAAAAACTATGCTTTACGTGAACCGATCCCCTTTCTCTGTTTTGATTAACAACAAAGTGAGGAATAACAAGCATTTGCAGGATATTTCACACGGAGGTCTTCTCACTCGTATAAAGTCATATATTGTAAACTATTTAGCAAGTTCATAATCTTAGCCTATAGCTTTAGTTTATATTCGCTTCGTACTCGTATTGCGAGAGGCTCTTCTTCTTTCGGCTCTTTGTTGGTTCCAAGCCCCGCGGGCGGAGACGTCTCCGCCTCTAGGACCAGCTCCGCATTGCCGCAGCGTATCGTAGTGCCCATCGCACCCAAAAAGTCCATCCCCAGGATGTCGTGGTCCAGCATTGTAGGCATGATAAGCATTAACATGCTGACGTCTTCCCCGCTAGGCCGACGTCTATCCTCAAGGCGTCTATCCTACTTCGACGGTGGACCCATCTGCCAGACGAATGCGCGCCTGTACGTTCTCCACTCGCCCCCAATCGCCCACTTAAGTAAGCAGTCTTCAGTCATGAAGCTGCGAGTGGCCCTGTGTCGATGGTAGCAGGCATCGCCCGCCCGCCAATCTCCACCGTGGCGACGATCCGTCCACCCTCCACCTTAAGCGGGTGTACTACTACAACCCGACCCTGACCTGGACGACGGCGTTGCCCGTTTCCCGCCTCCGTGCGGCGACAACAATTCTGGCTACTTCTGCCCCGGTGAACACAAACCCAACAAAACAAAACGGACGCATTGGGACATTCCCTGGCAAAGTGCCCTGGTTCCGGCCTCTTGGTTCATCATTCGGTGAGCCACTTCCGCAGGGGCCGTTGCCGGGCGGAAGCTTGACTATCCACAACGATCGCTCCGGATCCGATGAGAGTAGACCGAAATGGTAGATGGAACACCCCAGAGTAGCGGTTCCAACGTTTTCGCGAACTTAGACTCCAGCTCGGCAAGACGAGCCGAGATCTCAGGCGAATGGCCACCCTCCTGCACGTAGGTGGACAGCCGCCTACGCAGCTCTTCGACACGCCCTTGCTTTTCTAGCACAAACTCCTGGGCGATGGCCACCAACTCCTCCTTGCGTCGCTGGTGGATCCAACGCACGCCTACCCCCGGGTTTTGGCACTCACCTGATTTCATTTTTAGGTAAAAAACTCCGTCAATTATTGACAATTGTTATTATTTTCAGAGTTCTGTTTCTTCATAGATTTTTTTTTTTTTTTGCTCACGCCACCAAAAAACTAAAACAGTCACTTTTGGTTTTCTTAACTCTCACTCTTTCAACTTTTTTTTTTTTTTTTTCACTATACAAAGTTGTTTTTCCTATTGTATTTGTTTTTATGTGTTTAGTTTATTTTCGGTGTGTGTAAAAAACTCACTTTTAAGAACTCCCAATATGCTCGATTGCTTATAATTCTGCACAAAAGTAACAAAAATAATGTTGAAAGATGTGTTCATTGTTTAAAAAATGCAATAAAAAGACAATTTTAGAAAGAAAAACGCGATAGCATGGATACCGAACGACAAAAAACCGAGTCCTCTATCAAAGCTGACGGCAATCAAAACGCAACTAGATGCATTACGAAGCCTCATCCTCCAGAAAGAAGAACTGTCCACAGCGCTTCTGTTCCGTATCCTTGACCGAGTTATTTTTATTGATGCGCGGCCTAAAGTTGTTTGGATCTCGTCGGAAAGTAATGCCCAGCAGTTCGAGGAATCGATTCATACCATTGAGCAGAGACTGCGGCGAGTAGGCAGTGGTCTTCACCGAGGGTTGACCCTCAATAACAATGACTCGATCCGCGAGGTAGGTGGCCATAATGAAATCGTGCTCCACCACGAAGCCTGTTTTCTTCGCATGCAAAATATATCGTTTGATCACCTTGGCAGCGACCAGACGCTGTTCCGAATCCAAGTATGCAGAGGGCTCATCAATAAGGTAGACGTCGGCGGGCTTGCCCAAACAGAGCACCAGAGCTACGCGCTGCAATTCACCACCTGAGAGGTTTTGCACCTCCTGGTCCATGATCTCCTCAATTTTCATGGGCTTCATGACGTCCGCAATGAACTGCGGATGCACGTATGCATCGCGAATCTTGTCGTGCAGCAAATGACGGACATGATTTTGGAATTTGGGTGAAATCTTTTGCGGCTTATACGAGATGTTCAGCATGGGCAGCTCAACTTCACCGTCCGGCTGCAGATTACCAGCCAGCATGCGAATAAACGTTGTCTTGCCCGTACCGTTCTCGCCCAGCAGCACCAGGATCTCAGAATCACTGAAGTGACCCTTCTCAACGGTCAACTCGAATTTGCCTAACGTTTTCACCATGGATGGATAAACGTAATGATTCATACGTTTGATCTCCTCCTCCGTTGCCGATTCGGATACCTTGAAAGTGAGCGACTCCGTACGGAAACGCATATTCTCCGTGGGAACGAAACCGTCCAGGAAAATGTTGATGCCTTCACGCACCGAGAAAGGCATAGTCACAACACCATAGCAGCCGGGCACGCCATACAGACAGCAAATGAAATCTGACAAGTAATCCAGCACAGATAAATCGTGCTCCACAACGATAATGAATTTGGTAGGATGCAGCAACGAGCGAATGGTCAGGGCAGCGTTCAGACGCTGCTTAACATCCAGATACGAGGACGGTTCGTCGAACATGAAGATATCAGCATTCTGTATGCACACCATGGCAATGGCAAAACGCTGCAGTTCTCCACCAGACAGCTGAGAAATTTCACGATCGCGAATGTGTGATAGGTCCAACATGTTACAGATTTTCGTTTGCAGATCACGTTCGTCCTTTTTATCGAGAAGCTCGCCCACAGCACCACGCACCGCTTTAGGAATCTGATCAACATACTGCGGCTTAACCAGCGCCTTTAGGTTGTCCTCCAATATCTTAGTGAAGTAGTTCTGCAGCTCGGAGCCACGGAAATAGGCCAGAATTTCGGTCCAGTCGGGCGGATTCGCATATTTTCCCAAATTCGGTTTCTGCTTGCCAGCAAGAATTTTCAGTGCCGTCGACTTGCCAATACCGTTTTGGCCAACCAAACCGAGAACCTCTCCTGGTCGAGGAATGGGCAAGCGATGCAACTTGAACGAGTTTTTGCTATATCGATGCGTTGTGTGCTTATCCAAATTGCTGGGCAAGTTGATGATTGTAATGGCCTCAAAGGGACATTTCTTGACGCAGATACCGCAACCGATGCAAAGCTCTTCGGACAGCGAGGCTATCTTCGATGTGGGCGTCACTTCGATGCACAGCTTGCCCATGCGCACCACTGGACAGGACTTCTTGCATTCCTGCCGACAGCGCTTCGGTTTGCATTTGTCATCGCTGACAATGGCAATACGCGTCTGCTTGTCCGTCTCCTCGTGCTCCTTCCTGCGCGACATGCTGCAAACTTGTCTAAAATTGATTTAAAACAGGCAGAACGTCAACGCACGCTCTTGCGTTGTCAGCCAACAAGTTTCAAAGGGAGTGCACTTGTTTCACACTTTATTATTTTATAGCTCACTTAGTTTTTGTTCTGTTTTGAACACTCCCGCTCTCATTGCTTGCGTTGGGTGTACCGCCGTATTCAACTTTTCACCGCACGCGAGTTGAATTCGTCCCAGTGTACAGCCTCTGTCGATGCCGACGTCGGCTGCGGCGCGCGTCTGTGCACACGTGTGCGAGCGTGTTCTCGTTGTCGCCCGTTTGGCGCGCGCGCGCTGTATTTTTTCGAACGCCGTTATTTTCCCGATGTTGACTCTGTGTACTCGATTCTGCTCACATTTTGGTCGCCTTGATTGTGCAGGTGTTCATTTCTGCCTAACACATGGTATGAAATGAATTTCCTAGGGTATGCTCGACTAGTCCATACCCTATTCCTGTCATTTGCCCATGTGCGAGGTATTATTTTCTCTTACTACAAATACCCTGTAAACAATTTTTTTTTCACTTAATTGGGCGCGCCCGCGGGGTTTTAAGCCGCCGACATGCCACGCCCTCAAACGCCTCAGGTCCCTGCTCGGGACCCAATTCTACTTTTCTCTCTATGTCTACTACAACTACTCCACTAGGTCACAGCCCTGTACTACCTATACTAACGGGCAGTAGCCTCGCACCAGCTACACTAGCGGGCCTGGGCCATGCACCAGCTACACTATCGGGCCTTGGCCTCGCACCAACTACACTAGCGGGGCTTGGCCTCGCATCTCCTGCACTAGCGGGCTACATCCTCGCGCCTCCTACACTGCCGCGCTTTAGCCTTGCACCAACAACTCTAGCCGCCTAGGTTAGGGTGAACGTCGAATATTTACGGTGTTTAGCACATGTAGGTAACCGCCAGAGGATATAAAGTCAGCATTTTTCTTTCTTCATCACTTTATTGTCTCCACTTTATTGCTAGTTTTATCCACTTATTTCTTATGAGATTTCTAAACTAAAGCCCTGCCGCACTCCGCTGTACACTTATTTGCTATCACTCGCGCTCCTTGCTCAACACGTCGACTCACCCTGATCGTGGTCCAAAAAATCTCGGCCCTCTCGTTAGCGAGCCGTGCGCTTGCCTCGGCCACTCAACTTCGCCGCGAGCTTTCGCAGCCTCTTCGCTTCGGAGCTTTCGTTTTTCTCCGACGAATTGAAGCTGTGCTCTCAAAGGTAGTGTTAAGCAACCGATCAGCAACGCACGGTTGTAGCGGCGGCCGGCGGTTAAATTCGAACCTTGCCCTAAATTAGCTTTAATACCTCAGCACTATACAATACTTATATCCTCTAACTATAATTATGAACTGTAGGGTGGCTACCTTAGTGGCCGCCGCACAAGTGCCTAGTCTGCATATAATCAATCAATATGAAGTGGACGCATAATTAACTTGTGGTTGTGTGCGGGGTACAGAAAAGTCATTGGGCTTAACGTGAGCACCTGCCATGTTGGCTTAATCTCACGGTATTCGAAAATACAACGAGCCAAAACAATGCGTCGGACCATAGCCCCTCCAGGACAGTGTCCCTGCTCGAACAGTGTCCTTTCGGTACCAATTGAATGAATGCCAGGCGGAAGCAATACATTCCCTCATTGGTGGGAGGTTAGGCCGGTCTAAAACCTCATAAAAAGCTATGTTTTGGTTGAAATGCAATTCCACGTCGAGCAAAGCTCTACCCGCGATTTGGGTATAAACCACAGCCACCACGTTACTCCCCGAAAGGCCGCAACCAAAAAGTCAGGACGGAGCAAGTTCCGTGGGCTCCTGGCTACCCGTGGTACCAAATTTACTTACAGTTTTGGTCGACTGCCGTAGATGTATACTACCCAGTTTAGTCTCCACCGGCCTAAGAATGGGTCGTCTTAATGTTTTCGCCGCTCGAACCAGCTAAGTTGTCCGATTCAACATTAGGCAAACACCCCGGGTCACCACGAGGAGGTCACTAATAATTATATGTGGGGCACAATGTGCGTTCGAGTCGACTTGACTAATGATTTACGAAATACGCAACATGCCCTTCTACATCGGTCCACGAAAACATTAAGCATTACAGTCGCATCACTGCAGGAATCCTGCGGGGGATAAAGGTTTTCTTCGGCAAATAATCATTACGTATTGCACCGCTCCTTATTGGTCGCCAGAGTAGTTTTCAGATGCACCACATGCGTGGCGGGATTGCAAACGGTTTGTAACACGCTCTCTGCCTAGTTGTCCAATGAATGGTGGTATTTTACATTAAGTACATGACGCGATTACAATTGTAAAATGATGCTTATTTTCTGACGCCGGGAATCCTTCGTGTGATTGGCAATAGACCTCATAGACCTTCGATTGGCAGCTTAGAGGCATACATGATATACAATGACTGATAGATCGCAGCTAGGAGTACCTCAGTACTCACGCCTAGACAAGTTAAGGTTAGTTTATATGCAAAGTGATAAACTTTGATTTGTGATCTCCCTCCAACTCCTGTGTTACCTACAGCCCCATCAGCGCCTACTTTAACGGTAGTTGCCCCTCGTAGGCAAGTTTTTGTGTCTCGACTTTCGTCGGACACCACTTCTGAGTCATTGGCAGCCTATATTGCTAGCAAATCTTTTGCAAGCGTGTCAAAAACCAAATTTAATTTCTCCACCCCCAGTGAAATATCATCATTCAAAATAAATGTTTCACATGATATGTTCCCAATCATTTGTGATCCCAAATTTTGGCCACCACACATGATTGTTCATGACTTCAAGCCTAAAAAGCGTAACCAGCCTGTCACCCTTCCAGTCCCTTCAATACAGGGTACCATTTCTGCCCCAAAAAACTAGCTTCATCCTCTGACCAAATCTTTATTCATTATCAGAATGTCAGAGGTCTCATTTCAAAGCTTAAAAATCTTTTCATGGCCAGCACTTCCTTCGATTCGGATATAATAGCATTTTCAGAAACATGGCTAAACTCAACCATATCTGATTTTGAGATTTTACCGAATAAGTTTATTTTGTTTAGAAATGATCGGCCAACTCTAGGTGGTGGAGTGTTAATTGCCGTTAAAGCCACTCTCCAGTCTGAACTATTCTGTTTTAGTACGCCTACTGACGCTGAGATTGTCTCAGTTAAGGTGTCTTTTCCTACTCGGAATATCTATGTAACATGCTCTTATGTCCCACCTTCTTCTGATATTCAACTTTATATGAATCATATTACTTGTATTAAAGAAGTTTCTTCACACGTGCGTGATAATGACCTATTAATGGTGTTGGGTGATTTTAATTTGCCGAACATCTCTTGGTCATTATTCACTGCTGAAAATGGTCTAGTGCCCTCAGCACAGCACGATTTTATAGACTGCATGCTTGATCTTTCGTTGCTTCAAATCAATTCAATTTCTAATCATATGAATAGAACACTTGACCTTGTATTTGTAAACGACTACCTTATGTCTAATGTGTCTAGGTCCCCTCCTTTATCTCTTCCTGAGGATGTCTATCATCCAACTTTAGAGATTACAATGCTAAATTGTAATTCTTTCATTTTGTGCTCATCAGCCAATAAGCCCCGCTATTGCTTTCGCAAAGGAAATTATTCTTTGCTGAATCAGCTTATTTATTCAACCGATTGGTCTTTCTTATATGACTCAGTTGATATGAATACAGCCATTAATTTTTTATATCACCCTAAACTTCCTCTTAGATGTGTGTATTCCTAAGTCAATTTCTTTCGACTACTTTTTCAAAATCGCTCTGGTTTACTCCCAGATTATCACATCTAAAAAATGTAAAATCCAAATATTTTAAAAAGTTTAAAAAGTCTGGTTCGTGTACAGACTTGGCTAAATATTCCATAGCCAAGTCGAACTTCTTTCTTCTTAATTCTCAATGCTATGAGAGTTATCTAATTCGTTGTAATAGGCAATTCGCCCGAAATCCGAGACAGTTTTATAATTTTGTAAACTTGAAGCGTAAATCTTCAAGTTTGCCATCTTCTTTTTTTCTTGGGATGGATAAAGCTAGCAATGACACTGATTCTACTAACCTCTTTGCTAATTTTTTCCAATCAACTTACTCTTCAGTCTGTCCTAATACTAATTCTTACCCTTATACTATTTCTTCCGCTAGTTCTATACCTCGCCCCATTATTTCACACTCCTCTCTCCTATTAGCTATAAACTCTTTAAAATCTTCTTACTCTCCTGGGCCGCACAATATTCCTACTTGTCTACTCAAGGAGTGTAGTTCTCCCCTTTTTTATCCATTGCTAAAGCTTTTTAATCTATCCCTTGAAACTTCTGTATTTCCATCTCTTTGGAAAGAATCTTATATCATTCCTCTTCACAAGAAAGGTGGGAAGTCTGATATACAAAATTACAGGGGCATTGCAAAACTGTCCGCTATTCCTAAATTATTTAAAAAAAATAATCACTTCGAATTTGCAGCATTTCTGCAAATCAGTTGTTTCCCCTGTTCAACATGGATTCGTAAAGTATCGGTCAACTACGACCAATCTGCTTGAGTTTACTTCCTTGGTAAATGATGCTTTCCTTTCGAAAATGCAAACTGATGTCATTTACACTGACTTCACTCTGTGCACCATGACATTTTACTTTTTAAACTTGACCGAATAGGTTTCCCTCTGTCCCTTTTACTTTGGATTAATTCTTATTTAAAAGGTAGGGCCCAAAGAGTAATACTGAGGTTGACTACCTCTAAAAGGGTTCACGTTACTTCTGGTGTTCCTCAAGGTAGTCATCTTGGACCTATACTCTTTACTCCTTATATAAATGATCTTCCCTCTGTTATATCACATGCCCGTGTACTCATGTATGCGGACAATGTCAAACTTTTTCTATCATACACTAACCCCCTACATCATTCTCGTCTACAAGACGATTTGAACGCTATGCAACTTTGGTGTTCGGCCAATCAATTGCATCTAAATTGTTCAAAGTGTATGTTTATGACTTTTAATCGTACTACACCTTATCTTGTCAGTTATACAATCGACAATATCCCTTAGCAACGTATACTAACAGTTAAGGATCTAGGCGTTATTTTTGATTCTAAACTCTTTTTCAATCTTCACATAGATACCATTGTTAATGAGGCAAAAGGTGTACTTGGATTCATTAAACGATGGTCTAAAGAGTTTAACGATCCTTTTATAACAAAACTTCTGTACATCTCTCTTGTTCGCCCTATCCTTGAATACTGCTGTTGCATCTGGTCTCCACAGTATAAAAACAGCCAGGATCGTATTGAATCTGTTCAGAAGCAATTTCTGCTTATTGCCTTACGAGGTTTAAATTGGGACCCTAATCTTCGGTTGCCGTCCTACTCCAGCAGACTGCTTCTTCTCAACCTTCCGTCGTTAACCAACCGTAGGACAATTCTCGGTGTTGTCCTTCTACATAAATTGATTATTGGCGACATAGATTCTCCTTTTCTGCTAGGGCGTCTTCAATTCTCTGTTCCGGCTAGACCAACCAGAAATTATCGCCCCTTATTACTATCTACGTGCACAACAGATTACGCTATGCACAATGCTTTTCGCGTGCTATGTAAAAATTATAATAGTTTGCATCACGTTTTCTCTACCGAACTGTCTCTACCCCTAATAAAATCGTTGCATTCAGGATACCTTCGGGAAGTCGCTGACCATTCCCAGCTATGAGCAGGGGCATAGCTTGCCGGACAGACTGAAAAATTTTCCCACACCGGGTCGGTGATTTCCCATTACTTTTCTCTTTGTCCTATCTACTTAACACTCTTTATCTAACTTACATTGCTTTACTTTATTAACAATCTTCTTACTTTCTTTTATCCTATTTATTGTATTTTCTTTATTAATATAGCAATTTAAGATTTATTTTTTTATTTTACTTGAGATCACTTTTTCCTACTTACAACCTTCTGCTTAGATGTAGGCTCTAATAGCGTCACTGACAAAATTAGCTGTGAAAAGGGGCACAGCTGGCCGGACTGGCAAATAAAACACCTCCATCGGTCGGTGATGCTATTTAAAAAATTGTATCCTTTAACTAGGCTTTTAGCATATAATTCTATTGTACAATCTTTTGAATAATGAGGAAGACACTTGTTTTTTTGACCATTAATAAATAAATAAATAAATAAATAAATAAAAGACTTTGTCAATATTGTAAGCCTCACAACATAACATAGTTAAACTAGTTAATCTTGACAAAAACCTGGCGAGCAAACGATAAACAAAGGTTGCATAAGGAAATTAGAGACCTTAAAAGCCGTTGATTAAATATAATACTATACCTAAAAAAGATGAAAAAAAAAACTATGCTTTACGTGAACCGATCCCCTTTCTCTGTTTTGATTAACAACAAAGTGAGGAATAACAAGCATTTGCAGGATATTTCACACGGAGGTCTTCTCACTCGTATAAAGTCATATATTGTAAACTATTTAGCAAGTTCATAATCTTAGCCTATAGCTTTAGTTTATATTCGCTTCGTACTCGCAATTCGTGTCGTTTATTTCTGCAAGCTTCAAGGTTGTTTCGATGACTAGGTCGGGTGACCGCTTCAAGACTAGAAATAGCGATAGGGCTCTTATGTACTTGCCTTTAGAAACTACTTAATAAGTTAAGGATCCAAATAATCTTTAATTTCATCAAACAAGGACTGTGAATATTCGGTTTATGAATCACCACCGTGTGGTGAGGTTTTTAAGTTGCAACTTAAGCAAATATATTTTACAACGAATCCGGCTCGAATCGCCAAACTTTATATGACGAATAAAAAAGGCCTATTCTATAGACCTAGCAACCGCCGCTGTTAATGAAGCTAAAAAAAACTGTACATAAACATACACAATCACGCTGATAAAAATTGCTAAATGAAAAAAAAGTAACAGAAGATTAGCTGTAAATAAAACAATTTTAACACCAAAAAAAAAGAAAAAGATAGTTATTGTTTGGTCAAGTAACCAGCAGACACAATACCGACGTCTGCGTGCAGTAGTCAACAGCAAAAGCCTCAGAGCAAATAATGTTTGCGCGCGCCGTGTAACCTGCTGCCCACTTCATTTGGTTTGCCCTGTGCATTCTGAATTGACACTGTCCATCGCCGTTGTCCATCGCTGCGAGCTTTTTTTGGAGTTGCGCCTCGTTCGTTTTGCATATCGTTATACTTGTTATTCGTTTGATCGCAATATAGGCATTTACAATTATATAAAATAATTATTATGTTATGCGTGGCAAAATATATAAATTTGAAACAAAATATTAACTTCTTTAAATTTGCCTGCACATAAGAAGTGAGTATAAATAAAGTATAAAAAGGCGTGCAACTACAAACTTCTTATTTACTTTATTTCATAATTTCGTTTGTGTACATTTACAAGCACAAATGTTTCCTTGAGTGCTACGCGCCTCTACATAAAATGTATAGTTTTAAACAAATGCCTTTACAACAGTAGCGAACCGCTTGCTTGCGCAAGCATGCAGTTGGTTGTTAAATTATAGCATAGCGCGCTAGAACCAGCTATACGCTATCTCGATCGAACGAACACTTCTGAGCGCAGACATGCATTGTAGTTTGGCTGTATGAACCTTGTTGTGTGATACTTGCATAATGTTTCATGAAGGTGCAAGTGTCAATGAAACTGGTGAGGAGACATCAGTTAATCAAGTGGCGGTCGAAGCCCAGTCTACTTTTCTTAAAGTAAAGATTAAGAATTTAAGTGATCTACTCAATAGATTGTCCTCTGAGCCTGATCCCATACGGTTTCACGATGTTGACGACATCAATTCAGCCGCAACCGATTATTCGCGTTCTACTATTGTTTTCCCAAGCCACTCTCGATAACCCCAACTTAAATATCCGGAGCTTTGTTGATACTATACAGAATGGGCTGAAGTCTTGAACATGTTCATCACGTTCAATGACAAGAATCCTTATTAGTAAAACATCGAAAAACTCTAAGGAGCAGCAAAGGATACAGTTCGCTCTTTGGAAATGTCAAACGCCAACTATGCTGCCATTTTAAAACTGCCTGATAACCGTTTTAATAAAAATCGTCTTATTTTTTAGACACGCATCGCTAAATTTGGGGTTTAGGAAAGGTGGGCAAGGGTCCGACGACACAACTACGCGAATGCTCATATAAGGTCTACTTTCATCCATCATGTGAGCGATTCTATCTATGATTCAAAATGCTACGGCAATTTACACGTCTAGCCTTCAGATATTCCAGAACAACGGTGCTAGAAAAACCTTTGTAGTGGTCCATTCTTAAACAAGTACCTGTGTATATTGTGTGCTTTATGAACCCAATCCGCTTGCGCTGTGCCTAATTTGCTTGCCAAAGAGTCATCAGCTGGATGACTCTAGAGTTTGTGGAAGCAGGTATGATAGCCTGTTGCATCTTAGCAACCTTGCTTCGAGTTCAAACATTGCTCAAGATACCGAAACATATTCCTCATCCCAACAGATCTTGGGGCAACTTTATCTTCGCCATCCACCACCGGCCAGTTTTTCAAGCATAAAAAATCGCACTGGTTCCTTGATTCACTGCCGGGCGTTGCTCGACTCTGGGTCGCAGGTGCATATCAACAACTCGCGTCTTACTCATCAGCTCCAGTTGCGCATATTTCAATCAACAGCAGTCGTATTTGCGTCCGATGGTTTTTCGATCAACATCAATGTCCGATCTCGGTCGAGTACTCCACGGGGTTGATTGCACCGTCCATCACCGATAATTAGCCTGACTTCACAATTGACCCTGCATCATGAAATATTCAATTAAATATACAACTGTTTTTGATCTGCTATGCGAAGGCCAGATTAAACTATCTGCTTGACTGCCGATATTGTAAAAGACTCGTTTGGTTGGGTCGCGACGGGACGTGCAAATGCGATCAATGGTAAATCAATATTTGCTGGTAGACTCGCAGCTGCAACCGAATGCACACACTGATGAATTAATCCGTCGTTTTTTTTGGAACTGATATGATTTCAATGCCAATAGTATCGCAGCCATCTAGGAGCTCACCACTGACATGAAATGGAGTCATATTCACCCTGAGGGCCTCATCGCACTAATTTGTTGCTAAGGTCATTTCAAATGAATACTCTTGGCGATAACTACAAGGCACTGAAGGAAGGAAGGCATGTCAAATCGTCTAGTTCAATGACCGCACTAGCGCCATTCGGCCCACTTTGTATCGACTGCTTTTCATTCTGAAGTGTTCATTTTACCGCTTCGAGCTGTGCTTGTGATAAAAGCTGTATCAGTTCATCTAGGGGCTAGAGAGACTCATATCCAGTTGTTGCTCCAGTGAAGACATCGAATTAAAAATCGTCTAATAGAATCCTTACTGTGTTGGAATACTCCCGCTCGTAGTCGTTAGCCAGTTGCTCTAGAATTCTGATCTCTGCGCAGGCCGTACCATATGAGACGTCACATAACTCAGAGTGTTTTATAGCGGTGTGGATGTACATAAGATTCCTTGGTAGTTGCGGTGCTACTAAGTGATTCATATCAAGCGGAACATTTTTATTATGTCAGCCGAAAAAATAAAGCGATGTATCCAAAAGTGTAAGCACACATACAACAATTTGGCCTGAATGCTTGGTCCAACATGTACTGCATCGTTTAGTGCATGGAGGTCACGGTCTTGAAAAATTCATCAAACACGACTCTTAGCTTCGAAATCTGTTCTGAGTTTAATTTTTTATACCTTAACTGCAGGCTTGTATCGTTAAGTAATCGGCGTTCTAAAGATTCAAACTGTATTGCAGCCCCTTATAGGGTTTTTGGAAAAGTAGTGCTCGCCAGATATCTATCGTAGCCTCTGGTGTGTGGAGTCTTACTCAATTGATTTCAAGTCGAGTTGGTGAGAGTGCAATGTCTAGACATGCACCGTGCATGCTCAGTGCTCTGTGGTTACAAAATTGCGTGTCGCTTTCTTCATTCTTGCTTTGTCATTGTTGTTGCACGCAGCTACTTCAGAAGTTGCATGCCCTTGGCACGATCCGAATTCTTCAAATCATGCGTCATTTTGTCCCATTTACGTCTGAAATCTATTTCTGTTGCATTAAATAAGTTGTCCAGCAGTCGCGTCCTGTTTGCCTAATTGCATTCAGTCCTCGTACAATTTCGTTTGCACTATCTGTAACCTACCCAAATATTGCTACATTACTGTTCTTCGTTGTGGGCAACTCAATAAAAAGCCTCCAAGTGAACGAAATAACGTGGTCGTTTTTATTTATCTCTTTAGCTTAACAGAGACTTCCCATAAGATAACTTTTTATGATTGGATCACATGTTAAGGCATAAACATTTTATTTTGCACTCCAACAACAAACTTGACTTGTATCTTCTAGCATAGTGTATATCTATATACCAAGTATCTTTTATTGTAAGGCAATCGCCAACTCGCCGCTTCTACCTCATAGCTATAAATGAAGGAAATAAGCCAGTTAATGCTCCCCACCAAAAGCCAGAGTTTAAATGTGATTGACTTTTTAAGAATATACTAATATTCTATACCACAATAAGATGTATTGTAGGAAACTTCATAAAAATCACCTAAGAAACACAAGAGTTATTAAAGAAAACATGTTTTGGCTGGCCTTGAGTTTGGGGCAGTAACCGCAAATTGCAAGAGCGAAGAAGGATCACTGGCAGCAATCACGGTCGATCCTATCCCGTCGCTGACATCAGTCCCAACTCAGCCCTCGTAGAGACAATATATCTAGAGCTAATAAGTACTAGCGCAAACAAAAACAGTGTGTAAAATGAACTCTCGTAGGGTAGCACTGTGAAACTCTAACGGAGTCTTCTCGAAAGCGAATGAGATCACAGCCTTCAACGAGCTCCACCATAGCGATGTATTTCTGCTTACGGAGACTCATTTCTGCTCCCGCAGCACAGACAACAGCCATCATAGAGGATCAGCAATATTGATCAGGTCATCCTTGTTCAACCATTCTCCTGAGTCGCGATGCCACTGGCATATGCAAGCTCGGCAAGCCAACTGGAGAGCTATGTTGGCCACCTTACAGTGCAAATAATGGAAGCTGCCAGACGTGCGCCCCCACAAACGCTGCCTCCTACTCACACCTTCAGAAGCTCTCTGCTAATCCCTAAAAACAGGGATTACACAGTTAACAAGAGACGTCTAAGGAGGCTGTACATCCGCTACGGAGATCCCACTGTCAAGGCGGAAATGGTCGGTGCGTCCAACCGGCTCCGACGACGGCTGGCTAGGCCCCGAAGAGACAACCTCAATAGCTTACTAGAAGCAGCTGGGCATGACAGCAACAGCACCTGCTCAGTGTGGAAACTCACCAGAAGAATACTTCAAGGATCAAGGATCATTCCGACCTCTGGCCTTGATCGGACGACGAAAACGCGTTTGCTATTTACATGGAGGAGATTTCCATGCCATTCCAATTCGCTGATGTTGCACAGTACCACAAAGTGACTGAATCACGCCACTGCAGATGGCTCTCCCAATAACGAGCATCTCCCCTGTTGAAATCGGGAAACAGCTGAAAGCGCTCGCGCTAAAGACCCTCGGATACGATGAAATGATAACAGAGCGGCAAAGGCACTCCCATGCAAAGGCATCATGTGACTCACGATGACCTTCAACTTAATGCTCAGGCTTGCTCACTACCCGGAGCACTGGAAACAAGCGAAAATCATCTTGTTCGCCAAGCCAGGCAAACCGCTTACTCAGCTGGAATCCTACCGCCTTATAAGCCTGCAGCCAACGCTCTCCAAAGTCTTTAAGGGACTCCTTCTAAGTCGACTAATGGAGCTCTGCGAGGTCACGCGCCTGTACCCGGACCAATAATTTCAAGAGAAAGTCTTATAAATATCATATAAGTTACATAATAGTAACTACACTGTATTATAAACGATTCGCTTGGTAAAGATCAGAAGGCACTGATTGATTCCAGCACAAAAATAAAATAAAATAACGACAACAAAAAATGCAAGAATGCAAGTACAGAAAACATGGACACACACACACACACACACATTCAAGCGTGTCTTCTTTGAATTTTATCAACAGCATTGCAATTGCGATTGCTTTGTTTTCTCTCGTCCTATTTTTGTTCGTTTTTAACTCATTAAGACACAATAGGTGTGGCTGTTTAGTAGAGGCGGCGGCAAGTAGTGCGGTCTGTTGCGAGTTTGAGCCCTATCGAAGAAGCTGAAGCATACGAGTGCGTTGTGCGAGCTTCATTTGCTTTTGGTAAATGAAGGTTCAGAGTATTCCCTAGGGTGCTCAGGTGCGCCCGACTAGAACCCCTGAGCCTTCGTATTCCAACACCAAATGCAGTTCGCGCAACGCGCTAGTCCAAAGAAATAAAGATAAATTAAAAAAAAAAAGTTCCCTTGGCAGGGTTCGTACTCGCAACTGACCGCATTACTTGCTGTTGACTCTACTCAACAGCCACATCAGCAAAAAAAAAAACAATTAAGAGGTTCTAGTCGGTAGTTCCCGACTAGGGAATACCCTGAACCCTGTTATTCCAACATTAAAGTTTATATTTATATCATTACAGAAAAAAGTCCCAATTACCATGCTGTTAGCATGCGAAGTAGACGCGCATAAATGTGTAAAGCTGCTGCCCCATTCAATTGCGCAGTTGCATATAACTTTGGTTTTTTCTTAACCGATCTTTATGAAATTTTCTACAGTATATCTTATTGAACCATAGAATATTTGTGTATTCTAAAAAAGTCAATTGCATTTAAATTGTGGTATAAATTGGTTGGCAATTTAAGGTGGGTTATTAACTTGATTCATAGCTCTGCGGTGTTAGCGGGTAGGTGTCAATATGTATAAAATGAAAGATATTTGATATATATAAATATAATATTCTAAAAGCAACACATTAAGTTTGGTTACTTTAGCTCTAAATATTTACCAAAATTGCTAAAAAAAAAAAGGATGTCGATATCGATTTTTATCGATTGCTTGGAAACGAAGTAGGTTATCGATTCTCGGAGACAAACTCGATCTGCGCAGGCACAAGGAGAGCCTACATCTCTAATTGTCTCTAGCTCTTCTAGGTTCTGAGATCCTTGCGTTCATACATACGGACGGGCTGATAGACTCACGGAAATGGCTAGATCGCCTCGGCTATTGATGCTGATCAAGAATATATATACTTTATGGGGTCGGAGATTCTTCCTTCTGCATGTTACATACATTTGCGTTTTGCACAAATAAAATATACCCTTTTTACCCATTTTTAATGGGTTCAGGGTATACAAATTGTAATAGTGCGGCACTAAAAACTATAAGTTTCTTAACTCAACATTTTTTAACTGCAATGTTTATTTCTTATTTGTGGCCCATATATATCCAAAAAGTTGGTTTGGTAAAAGATACAACAAATATTATAATTTGTCACCTAAGAAGTATTATTTTAAGAATAAAACTCTAGTGGGTAAAGATTGAATTATAATGTTGAATATTTAAAAAAAAATTGATTAAAATGTTATTTACCTTGCGGTTAACTCGGTCTATTTGACGGTTTTGATTTTCTAGTTCTGAGCCCATATCCAATGCCATGTTTCGAAGATTACCTATCATTGTATTAACCTGTCCCACATTTTCTTCCATTTCATCCTCTCTTGCATCGTTTGTTATTCTAAAATAGAAGAGATGTTTATAATACTGATAGTGGAATTATTTTACCAACAGAATAGATTAGGCAGCGTTCGAAATATTAAATTATCTTATACATAAGTTTATATGAGAGTATCTTCAGCGCGCCGAAGATTTAATACCCTTTTAGACATTTATAATTATACAGTATAAAGGTTTTGCAGATATCTTGGAAATTATAATGTTGCCACAAAAAAGTCACTTTACGACCGATTCCTCCTATAACATAGCCTTGCCACCTTGATAGTGTTTGGTCCACGTATAAGCATCATGGTATATAGAGGAAATGCTGTTTGGTCCAAATATTTTGAAAAATCAAACAGTTGTTCAAAAGAGAACATACTTTCAACTAATCGTTAGTATGGCAGCTATATGATTTGTAGGGTCCGATGTTGACAGCATTTTGCATTAATGAAGGAAGCATAGAATTGAAAAACTAAATGTTTTGTATATCTACTTTTCCACCAACTTGTCGATACTTGTCTCTATCTCTACCCAACAGCCACGACAATTATTAATTTTAAGGACAAAACAGAAACGAATTAAATAGCAATAAACAAAGCAATAAAATCGCAATCGCAATGCTGTTGATATCATTCAGCAGGTTCAGCAGAATTCATAAATGTGTGCATACAGGAATTCTTGGAATTTGCGCTAGCCACCGCAAACACGTAGGCAGACAAAGTACATATTCTGTTTCTTAGCCTATCTTGATAAAAATTGTTGCAGTATACCTTATTGTACTATAAAATATTCGTGTATTCTCAAAAACAATTGCATAAAAGTTGTAGCATCACTTGGTGGACAATACAAGTTGGGTTAATAACTTGATTTTAAGCTTTTCGGCGGCATCTGGGAGGTGGTGATAGCCTTAAAATGATGATACTTAATATATGTATACTATTCTAGAAACAACATATCAATTTAATGACTTTAGATCTTATTATTTACCCAATTTGCTGAAACCCACATAAATATCGGTTAAGAAACACGTGTTTGCGACACACACAATCCTGCGCGTCTGATTCGAATTCTGTCAAAAGCTCTGCAATTGCGATTGTATTCGCTTCGCGAGATCGAAACCTACCAAGGAAACTATTTTCTTTGTTTTTGTGGCTGGTGTGGCTGTTGAGTAGAGACGACAAGTAGTGCGGTTAGTTGCGAGCTCGAACCCTGCCAAGTGAACTTCTTTTTTTTTTAAATTATCTTTCTTACTTTGAATTTGGTGCTGGAATAAGAAGGTTCAGGGTATGCCCTAGTTGGGAGCTCCTGACTAGAACCTCTTGTTTATGTTTTTTACGTCGATTAATAAAACCTTATGGTTGTCGAGAATAATACTTAATTATTAAAAAATTTATCATATTTTGTAATTGTGTATTTTATATACAGTATGTCGACAAATTGTTTTTACATTAGAAAAAATAAAATATTTTTCGACTTTCTTAGCAAAAGTAAATACATTTAAATGTGGTAAATATTTTTTTTAATTTATCATAGTTTTCTTATAGTATTTGCTAAAAGGATTCATAAAAATAGTCAAAGAAAGTAGAATGATATGTGAGAAATAAATCAAAAACCAAAAATAGTCGGTTTTGCCGCTGTCAGACAATTGTTTACACAACAATTTTCTGCATTCCTCCTTGCGTTTATGCATTGAATAGCGGTAAATTTACAGTAACTTTTCCCTTGCACATGCTTTGTTCTACGAATTTGGCTTTTTATAAACTGCGCGTCAGAAATTATTCATGCATTCCTAAAAATGCCAGGCAAGAGATTATCGCTTGAGATAGTCCAGTTATTGTATTTTAATCACCTATTGGGTGCAAGTACACAGGAAATCAGAAATCTTTTCTGTAACCCGCAAGACCATTTATAAAATTATAAAACGTGCTGAAAAAGAGGGAAGATTGGAGCGAAACAAAGGAACCGGTCGGAAGCTAAAAATAAATAAGCGAGCGGGGCGCGCATTGGTAAAAAAAAAAAACAGGATTACAATCCGATGATTTCAATGAGAACTATTGCAATAGAACTGAAGAAAGAGTTGGATCTGGATGCATCCCATACTACGACACGACTACAAATCAAGAGCTGCTCGCAAGAAACCAATGCTCTCTGATGTTAATGTTTGAAAACGATTTTCCTTTGCCACAATGTACCACAATCAACCTACCGAATATTGGGATGACGCCACCTTCTACGATGAGGCGAAAATTGATTTTAACCGATTACTTGGAAACGCGACAAGTTATCGAATATCGTAAACAGACTCGATCTGCCAGCTAGTCGGAGGACCTACAGCTAATTTTAAGTAACTAGCTCTTATAGGTTCTGATATCCTTGCGTTCATACATATAGACGAACGGACAGATAGACGGACATGTCTTAATCGACTCAGCTGTTGATGCTGATCAAGAATATATACAATTTATGGGATCTGTGATGCTTCCTTCTGCCTGTTACATATATTTACATTTGCACAAAAGCATTATACCCTTTTCACCCATGTTTAATGGGTTCAGGGTATAGACGTTTTTTTAAACGTTTTTCGAGATTTTTCCTTACTTGCGGGTGGAATTTCCCGAAACTCCGTCTTAACGTGCACTTCGTCACATAAGGTAACTCTCGTGAAAATTTCAGCTTCCTCGCTCTTACGGTTTGGGCTATGCGTGGATCGACAGACCAATCAGTCATTCAGTCAGCCAGGACAAACAGTTTTATATATGGAGATACAAATATGAACACAATTGCGATATATGTTAATATTTTAAAAATGAAGTATTTTTCTCGACAAAAGCAACAGATATATGGAGAATGAAAAAACGAAGAGGAAAATACGATATAATATAATAATATCAAATAAAATTGAAAAGAACACAATTTTGCCAAAGCAGATAGAAAATGAATTATTATGATTATTACGTCGATTCTATTAAAACCTTATGGTATTACAAAAGTTACTAGACTTTGGCTCTAATTGAAACTATACCTGAAAGCTATATTAACAACATATAAAAATAAAAAATCCGTTTAGAATAAAACACTTGCATTAGCACGTTTTGCAGTACGCTGTCTCCTCTGGTAACATCGGAGTAATATGGACGGGGGCCAGGCGTAAGCCTTGCAGTGTTCAAATTGCAACTCCATCTTCGTTTGGCACGCGACATGATCTTTTATTCGTAGTTCTTATTGTAAGAAACTGCAGGGGCGACTTGCGTTGAAGACAAAGCGTGGTGTAACTTTGGTGTTACTGTGTGTGTACATAGACACAGCACAGGCAGGGCCTGCCTCCACCCAGTTATAGAGTCACCATTGGTACGCAGCCAGCGTAAAATATAGTAGAAACTATCTCCGAGCTAAGTAGGATGACACAACGGTCACCTAGGAAAAGCCAACGCTTAAACAATGGCCAAGAGCAAAGCGGACAAGTAGAATGGTGAGCACTGTATCACAAATGCAAGTTCCCGCTGTTAGCGCACTACAAAGCCCCAGCACCGAAGATGTGGACACAAGTGTACAACCTGCCGGCACTGTGGCCGCGGGAGTGACTGCACGAGCCAGCACATTGACAGGAGCGCCAAGCCCAAGCACGCAACTCTCAAGTACGCAAGTAATGGACTTGATAAAGAGAGTCGCTGCGCTAGAGCACGAGTTGCAGAGGTCAAAAACTGGTCCAGCATATGTGACGATGCACGAGCACAGAAGATACTCGAAGGCACCATGTGAAAATAGGGGAACGTTGCCAGACAGGGTTATTATGGAAGCTATGAAGCTATGATATGACATACAAAGATTGGTCAATATTGAGAGAAAGATGAAACGACGTAACGATCAGTTCAAACGAACATAGGCACGTTATGTTAATAATGAATATGCTCGACGATTGGAGCATCATAAGGTCGCTTGAGCCAACAGCGACAAACTTCGGTCTCTGCCGCACCTTGGAGATTAAATTCAAATAAGCCCGGAAAGATAAGACGTGTGTTCGAAGCGGCGGCCAAGGTCGGTGACATTTCATTGAATTCGGCAAAATCCAAGGGGCCGCAGCACCATAAGTTGCTGCCAGCTGCTCTCTTCCATTTACGGGAAGGTGCCGTTGGCATTTGTGGAGACATCCAAGAGATGTTTTATCAAGTGTTGATTCGACCGCAGGATAGATGCGCCCAGCGATTCGTGTGGCAAGGCCGGGAGCCTGATGCTTATAAGACAAGTGTCGCGCACTATGTGAAGACCTGGAATGCCCCGCAGTATCATCTACTTTTCCACCAACTTGTCGATACTTGTCTCTATCTCTACCCAACAGCCACGACAATTATTAATTTTAAGGACAAAACAGAAACGAATTAAATAGCAATAAACAAAGCAATAAAATCGCAATCGCAATGCTGTTGATATCATTCAGCAGATTCAGCAGAATTCATAAATGTGTGCATACAGGAATTCTTGGAATTTGCGCTAGCCACCGCAAACACGTAGGCAGACAAAGTACATATTCTGTTTCTTAGCCTATCTTGATAAAAATTGTTGCAGTATACCTTATTGTACCATAAAATATTCGTGTATTCTCAAAAACAATTGCATAAAAGTTGTAGCATCACTTGGTGGACAATACAAGTTGGGTTAATAACTTGATTTTAAGCTTTTCGGCGGCATCTGGGAGGTGGTGATAGCCTTAAAATGATGATACTTAATATATGTATACTATTCTAGAAACAACATATCAATTTAATGACTTTAGATCTTATTATTTACCCAATTTGCTAAAACCCACATAAATATCGGTTAAGAAACACGTGTTTGCGACACACACAATCCTGCGCGCCTGATTCGAATTCTGTCAAAAGCTCTGCAATTGCGATTATATTCTCTTCGCGAGATCGAAACCTACCAAGGAAACTATTTTCTTTGTTTTTGTGGCTGGTGTGGCTGTTGAGTAGAGACGACAAGTAGTGCGGTTAGTTGCGAGCTCGAACCCTGCCAAGTGAACTTCTTTTTTTTTTAAATTATCTTTCTTACTTTGAATTTGGTGCTGGAATAAGAAGGTTCAGGGTATGCCCTAGTTGGGAGCTCCTGACTAGAACCTCTTGTTTATGTTTTTTACGTCGATTAATAAAACCTTATGGTTGTCGAGAATAATACTTAATTATTAAAAAATCTATCATATTTTGTAATTGTGTATTTTATATACAGTATGTCGACAAATTGTTTTTACATTAGAAAAAATAAAATATTTTTCGACTTTCTTAGCAAAAGTAAATACTTTTAAATGTGGTAAATATTTTTTTTAATTTATCATAGTTTTCTTATAGTATTTGCTAAAAGGATTCATAAAAATAGTCAAAGAAAGTAGAATGATATGTGAGAAATAAATCAAAAACCAAAAATAGTCGGTTTTGCCGCTGTCAGACAATTGTTTACACAACAATTTTCTGCATTCCTCCTTGCGTTTATGCATTGAATAGCGGTAAATTTACAGTAACTTTTCCCTTGCACATGCTTTGTTCTACGAATTTGGCTTTTTATAAACTGCGCGTCAGAAATTATTCATGCATTCCTAAAAATGCCAGGCAAGAGATTATCGCTTGAGATAGTCCAGTTATTGTATTTTAATCACCTATTGGGTGCAAGTACACAGGAAATCAGAAATCTTTTCTGTAACCCGCAAGACCATTTATAAAATTATAAAACGTGCTGAAAAAGAGGGAAGATTGGAGCGAAACAAAGGAACCGGTCGGAAGCTAAAAATAAATAAGCGAGCGGGGCGCGCATTGGTAAAAAAAAAAAAACAGGATTACAATCCGATGATTTCAATGAGAACTATTGCAATAGAACTGAAGAAAGAGTTGGATCTGGATGCATCCCATACTACGACACGACTACAAATCAAGAGCTGCTCGCAAGAAACCAATGCTCTCTGATGTTAATGTTTGAAAACGATTTTCCTTTGCCACAATGTACCACAATTAACCTACCGAATATTGGGATGACGCCACCTTCTACGATGAGGCGAAAATTGATTTTAACCGATTACTTGGAAACGCGACAAGTTATCGAATATCGTAAACAGACTCGATCTGCCAGCTAGTCGGAGGACCTACAGCTAATTTTAAGTCTCTAGCTCTTATAGGTTCTGATATCCTTGCGTTCATACATATAGACGAACGGGCAGATAGACGGACATGTCTTAATCGACTCAGCTGTTGATGCTGATCAAGAATATATACAATTTATGGGATCTGTGATGCTTCCTTCTGCCTGTTACATATATTTACATTTGCACAAAAGCATTATACCCTTTTCACCCATGTTTAATGGGTTCAGGGTATAGACGTTTTTTTAAACGTTTTTCGAGATTTTTCCTTACTTGCGGGTGGAATTTCCCGAAACTCCGTCTTAACGTGCACTTCGTCACATAAGGTAACTCTCGTGAAAATTTCAGCTTCCTCGCTCTTACGGTTTGGGCTATGCGTGGATCGACAGACCAATCAGTCATTCAGTCAGCCAGGACAAACAGTTTTATATATGGAGATACAAATATGAACACAATTGCGATATATGTTAATATTTTAAAAATGAAGTATTTTTCTCGACAAAAGCAACAGATATATGGAGAATGAAAAAACGAAGAGGAAAATACGATATAATATAATAATATCAAATAAAATTGAAAAGAACACAATTTTGCCAAAGCAGATAGAAAATGAATTATTATGATTATTACGTCGATTCTATTAAAACCTTATGGTATTACAAAAGTTACTAGACTTTGGCTCTAATTGAAACTATACCTGAAAGCTATATTAACAACATATAAAAATAAAAAATCCGTTTAGAATAAAACACTTGCATTAGCACGTTTTGCAGTACGCTGTCTCCTCTGGTAACATCGGAGTAATATGGACGGGGGCCAGGCGTAAGCCTTGCAGTGTTCAAATTGCAACTCCATCTTCGTTTGGCACGCGACATGATCTTTTATTCGTAGTTCTTATTGTAAGAAACTGCAGGGGCGACTTGCGTTGAAGACAAAGCGTGGTGTAACTTTGGTGTTACTGTGTGTGTACATAGACACAGCACAGGCAGGGCCTGCCTCCACCCAGTTATAGAGTCACCATTGGTACGCAGCTAAGAGGTACGAGCTAAGTAGGATGACACAACGGTCACCTAGGAAAAGCCAACGCTTAAACAATGGCCAAGAGCAAAGCGGACAAGTAGAATGGTGAGCACTGTATCACAAATGCAAGTTCCCGCTGTTAGCGCACTACAAAGCCCCAGCACCGAAGATGTGGACACAAGTGTACAACCTGCCGGCACTGTGGCCGCGGGAGTGACTGCACGAGCCAGCACATTGACAGGAGCGCCAAGCCCAAGCACGCAACTCTCAAGTACGCAAGTAATGGACTTGATAAAGAGAGTCGCTGCGCTAGAGCACGAGTTGCAGAGGTCAAAAACTGGTCAAGCATATGTGACGATGCACGAGCACAGAAGATACTCGAAGGCACCATGTGAAAATAGGGGAACGTTGCCAGACAGGGTTATTATGGAAGCTATGAAGCTATGATATCACATACAAAGATTGGTCAATATTGAGAGAAAGATGAAACGACGTAACGATCAGTTCAAACGAACATAGGCACGTTATGTTAATAATGAATATGCTCGACGATTGGAGCATCATAAGGTCGCTTGAGCCAACAGCGACAAACTTCGGTCTCTGCCGCACTTTGGAGATTAAATTCAAATAAGCCCGGAAAGATAAGACGTGTGTTCGAAGCGGCGGCCAAGGTCGGTGACATTTCATTGAATTCGGCAAAATCCAAGGGGCCGCAGCACCATAAGTTGCTGCCAGCTGCTCTCTTCCATTTACGGGAAGGTGCCGTTGGCATTTGTGGAGACATCCGAGAGATGTTTTATCAAGTGTTGATTCGACCGCAGGATAGATGCGCCCAGCGATTCTTGTGGCAAGGCCGGGAGCCTGATGCTTATAAGACAAGTGTCGCGCACTATGTGAAGACCTGGAATGCCCCGCAGTATCAGGGTTCAGATCCTCGCGCGGTTAAGGCTATTCTTGAATGTCACTATGTGGACGATTATGTGGATAGTTTTTATAGTAAAGGCAAAAATGTCGCTTTCAAATTGAACTTGAAGTACCACAAAGTACCTCGAAGTGTGCTAAACTTAGAGCGACAAGCGAGTACAAAAAGATAATTTTTGAGCTTGATCAGGTCAACATATGAAGCTTTAGGACTTCTTAGCTGTCTCATGATAGTTGGAAAGTTACTAATGCGTGAGATGTGCAATGATGAGATCGCCCAAGGATTTCGGAGCTCGGGCCATTACTTTGGCTCAATACCAGTGCGGGCAATGCAACTGCACGTTTTTGTCAACGCTAGCCAGAATCAAACGCAGCTGTGACGTACTTAAGAGTCACCAATGTAAACGATGTCAATTCCACGTTTGGATTTGCAAGCAGCCGTGTTAGGAACGAGGCTGATGGACACTGTCAAAAAAGAGCACAGTATAGCGATCAGCGACGCTATACTATGGAATGACTCCAAAACAGTGCTGCGTTGGATAGGCAACACCCACCGTCGATATAAGCAGTTCGTCAGAAATCGAGTGGGAGAAATTTTGGAGTCAACAAAGGTTTCCCAATGGAGATGGGTACCTACTGCTGAAAATGCAGCAGACGACGCAACTAGGCCGCATTGTCACTTATACCTCAGCAAACGGTCACGATGGTTAGACGGGCCAACATTTTTGCGGCAGCCGGAAAGCAGCTGCCCGCAGTCCGAACCGTGTACGGAACGCTCATCCTACGAAGATGAAGAAGAGATGCCGGGTGGATTTGCCTTAGTTGCAGCAAATTACTTTTTCATTTCATTTCAGAGATTCTCTAGCTACAGTCGGCTGGTTAGGACGACGGCTTGGGTTTTAAGGCTCCCGCGCTGGAGCCGTGAACAGAGGACTGAGCTTAAGAGATTCGGCCTCACCTCATCTTAGTTTTAACCTATGTAATCCGTTTAGAATAAAACACTTGCACTAGCACGTTTTGCAGTACGGAGTCTTTGATAACATCAGAGTACCATGGCCGGGGGCCAGGCGTTAACCTTGCAGTGTTCAATTTGCAACTCCACCTTCGTTTGGCACTCGACAATTATTATTATAAGATCAGCTATGTGCCCTTTAGTTTGAATTTTTGGATGTTTTATATCGCAATCTGCATTTGAATTATAAATTGACCTTAAATTTGAATTCGTGTTTCAAAGGCTCCCACTGGAGTAACAATGTTTTAATAGACTTATTTACTTCGATAGTTATTACTTTACTTCTTCTCTATTTTCTACATGCTTTATAATCTCTTGTTTATTGGCAAACCGTTTTCTCAAATTAAACTACTTCCGCTAGGTCCCTAGAAATTTATTTTATTTTCTTCTGACAGTCTTGTATGAGGTTTGCACCTGACATCAGATCATTTATATAAAAGTTATTTAAGATTGATTCTCCAATGATTTGATTCTTATAATTATTTGATGTCTCTACTAGCACTCATAAGTATGGGGCTGACGCGATATCGTTTGTAACCGTTATGAGTTTATAATTGTTAATCTGCTGATATGGAGTTTCTCTCCACAGACTCCACACACTTCTTCTTGTCGGTAAAGAAACAAAAAAAAAACAAGTAAGAGGTTCCAGTCGGGGACTCCCGACTAGGAGATACCCTGAACCCTCTTTTTCCAACACCAAATTCTGCTCGAGCTACGCGCTCTTTTGCTTATATAGTAGTTCTTTTGGCAGAGTTCGAACTCGCAACTAACCGCAATACTTGCCACCGGCTCCACTCAATAGCCACTCCAATAATTAAGTCTCAGTAAGAATAAAACGGATTAAAATGGCAGCATAGAAAACAATTTGAATCAGACGAGCATGAATAGGTGTGTGTACATGCATACAGAATTTCTTGAAGTTTGCGTCGCAAGCACGTGCGCGGTCAAAATACCAAAAACAAAACATAAACGATCTTAAAGAAAATTTTCTGCATTTTATTGTACCATAGAATATTCTCAAGAAGTCAATTGCATTTAAAATGTGGCTTTATAGGTTGACAATAAAAACTGCGTTATTCACTTGATTTATAAGTAGCTGTTGGGTGGTAGCTGGGCGGTGGCGATAGGTATAAAATTAAAGAGACTTGAAAAATGTATAGTATTCTAGAAGCAACATATGTTTGGTGATTCTAGTTTTAATTATTTACCCAATTTGCTCAAAAAACAGGATATCGATATCGATTTTATCGATTGCTTGGAAACGGAGTAAGTTATTGATTACCGGAAACAAACTCGATTTGCGCAGGCACTAGAAGGACCTACATCTAAAATTTCAAGCCTGTAGCTCTTATAGGTTCTGATATCCTTGCGATCATACATACAGACAGACGGTCGGACGGACAGACGGACATTGCTAGATCGCCTCGACTGTTGATGCTGATCAGGAATATATATACTTTATGGGATCGGAGATGCTGCCTTCTGCCTGTTATATACATTTAAAATATACAAATACCTTTTTACCCATTTCTAATGTGTTTTATAAATTAGACTAGTATATATATAACAAGTATCTTTCATTTCATAGCTTTCGCCACCTCCCCGCTACTACCCCTAAGCTATAAATCAAGTTAACAAACCTATTTATACTGCCCACCAATATAAGACACAATTTTAACGCAATTGATTTTTTGATAATGCACGATATTGTATAGTACAATAAGATGCAGAAAATTTCATCAAGATCGGTTAAGAAACACAGAAGTTGAATTTCTGTATACATGTACACACACGTACGCGCATTATAATTCCGATTGTATGTTTTCTGTTCTTTTAATTCATTTTTTCTTATAAAGACTCAGTTCTTGGTGTAGTTGTTGAGTAAAGGGGGAGGCATTTAGAGCTGCGTGTAGCGAGTTCAAACTCTACCGAGGGATTTACTTTATATATTTTTGGCTACTGTGGCTGTTAAGTGAAGCCGGTCAGTTAAGTGGTAACTTTTTTTATACCCTGAACCCATTAAAAATGGGCATAAGGGTATATTGTATTTGTGCAAAATCCAAATGTATGTAACAGTCAGAAGGAAGCCTCTCCGACCCCATAAAGTATATATACTCTTGATTAGCACCAATAGCCGAGTCGATCTAGCCATGTCCGTCTGTCTGCCCGTCCGTCCGTCCGAATGTATAAACGCATGGATCTCAGAACCTATAAGAGCTAGAGACTTAAAATGATGTAGATGCTCCTAGTTCCCGCGTAGATCGAGTTTCTTTCCGATAATCGATAACTTACTCCGTTTCCAAGAAATCGATAAGAATCGATATCCGTATCCTGTTTTCTGGCAATTTTGGTAAATAATAAGAGCTACAGTCACCAAACTTGATATATAGCTTCTAAAATAAAATATATATATGCATTTGATGTTGGAAGAAGAGGGTTCAGGGTATCCCCTAGTCGGGAGCTCCCGACTCGAACCTCTTACTTGTTTTTAATTTATCTTTGTTACTACGAACGGAAAAAGAGGGTTCAGGGTATTCACTAGCGCGAGTTCCCTACTAGAGCCTCCTACTTGTCTTAAATCACTTGCTTTTGTTGATTTTTCAATATTTCCTTATATGTCAAAATACTTATGCCACCTAACATTTATGAAAAATTATATTTGTTATGGTTATTAATATACTTCTATAAGATTTTTTAATATATTTTAAAAATAAATGAACATACATTTATTACATATATATTTTAACCTTTTTCAAAGCTCAATTAAAGAGTTATAAACAAAAACGCATGCTAATGTCTTTGACAAACTATTTTTGCCGTCGACGTACAGACACACACAAGCATTTTCTACATTGCACCCATTTTGCGTCCGTTTTTGATAACAAACATCCATCCAAATTAATTTTCCTGTATAAACCAGTTAACTTCCTACAAAAATCATTTGAAGTTTTGTAACAACAACTTAACATTAATTTTATTAAATTTAATAAAAAATGTCACATTTTCCTGCACAAAAGTATTGGCACACATAACTATAAAACTTAAAATGATTACATATGAAACTTAACTAATATTTGGTGGGCAAGCCTTTCTATTTTATAACAGCCTCTAAACGTTTTAGCATAGAATGAATCAATATTGTGGTCGTTTCCACCCCGATATTTTGCCATTCTTCCAATAAAACCGTTCTCAGCTGACTTTTGTTGGAAATGGCCCGTTTTTGACCCTCCTATCCAGTCCCCGCCATATATGTTCAATTGGGCTTAGATCCGGAGATTGAGGGGGATGTGGTAAGACGTGTGCCGTATTATATGCCAGCCACATTTTAACATCGTGAGCAGAATGCTTGGGATCGTTGTCGTGTTGAGCGAAAATTATAAAATTTGGTTTCATCGTTCCAGAAAACGGATGGCTTAGTTTTATACTTCTTTGCGTACTCCGAACGTTTAATTTTATTGGCAGAGGAAACAAGTGGCAACTCGTGCATTGCAGTTGGCCCCATGCTGTACCCTTCTGATTGTCATTGGGTGTACTTCTTTTTCAAATTCGTGTTGAGCCTCAGCAGATATTCGTGTAGATGTTATTTTTGGGTTCTTTTTAATTTACGCACTATATCGCTCCGTTCGCGGTCACTTAAAACCCGGTCGCAGCCTTGCCGTGCAGAGTTTTCAAGGTTTTGCGATCCTTTAAAGCGTTGTACAATGCTGCGAATGCTGCACGATCTTAGCATACGACTTACTTTGCTTATGCAAATATAAAATTATTTTGCTTTGAGATTTGGTGGTTTCTTTTTGTTTTGGACTTATATTTGACTATTTTTTATTGTTTGAGACAAAATGAAAGTCTCAAATCGAAAAATATTTATGATTTCAAACAACGGTAGGTTGCAACATATGTTCTTACTAATAGCGTTGCCAGATGGATAAGCGCATACAAATTAATAAATCAATACAAACCTGAAATTATAAAAAAGATGGGCGCGCTTCATACGCATGTCAATAATGTATTTTCTTTGGCGCTCATGATCTGCCCATTCACGGATATTAGTATGTGTGTGTGTTTTAAGCGCCCGAAATACAGAAATCACAAAAACTTTAAATCTTGTTAAATTTGCGAGGAAACGGCAGGCAGGCCACCCACAGGCACACAAGTGCACAAATTCCTCTATTCATATACAAAATATTCAAGTTTGCGTGAATAGCGAGTCCAAAATATTTTAAATGCACACTTGGCAACGCTTTGGTACCCTTTCAATGATAACGAGCTAAAATGTAAGAATTTCGCAACGACGTGGCAAACCGTTTCACTGTTACATATTATTCGTCCCTTCAAATGGGGAGAGAGCCATCAACTTTTGAGAAAAAATGAATTTGTGGGCTTGTGCGGACAACTACACACACAGACAGACATACAGACACAGACACAATATACACAAATTGAAAGAGCACTGAGAGTAAACCAAAGCAGTTTCCTGCAGTGCGAGGGAATAAAAAAAGCAGCAATACCGTTCTATGAACCCGAACAAAAACGAAGACGACTTTGGACCAGCCACACAGAAAGCGAGCGGCCCCATCGCCGTACTACTTTTGTCCAGTCTATATGTTCTTTGGTTAGTGCTGGTATGGATAACAATTAAACACACTAGATAAGTTGCTATAGGTATTTTGATCATTTGATCATTGGTCGCAAGGACTAGAGGCAGACATACTAATATTCTCCCCATTTAAAGAGAATATCTACACCAAATCATTATCAGATATTAAGTACGAACCCATTCAATAAAACACCACGCCTAGGTCAAGGCTAGTCATAGATTTAATAGTCTAAATATATAAAAAAAACTATATAAATCGAAAAAAATAATATTTTCGAGCTCGTTGGTTTATAATCCCAGATGGATCCTGGTGGGCGGTCTTCCTTTCTTTCGTGTGTGTATCTTGAAGCAAATACATATTCTCTGGTTTTACAAGTATGACGTTTATGTTTTGCTCTTAAGCTACCTTGTTTGGAAGGTTGAAAGTAGCAACAAACTGAAAGGTAGCGACATTGAAGAAATTCAGCATACTTTGCGCCATAAATAATATAAAAAATGCTGTTACTATATGGAAATGCTATTTATGGTAATGTGGAATGCTAACAAGCAAAAAACCAAAACCTGGCGATATATCTAGTCAAGGTTTCTCTCTCTAGGAACTGGTGGATCAGACTACTGGGCCGCTGCCTAATTGGCCTAATTCGTTGGGACATAGCTAGAGACGGATCTGGAAGACCACACAGTGCCGATACGCTGAATTACTAAAAAAATATGTCCCCTACTTATGACATGCGCTCAAAAAAAAAGTAAGACCAAAGCAGGACATCCCCGTAATGGACCAAAAACGTCTTAGCTAAGAAGAGGGCCATCCAATCTTTATCTGTATGACAACACACCTTCACGGCTCTTTTTCGTTGTTGTTCTCTACGCCCTTCCAATTATATAATTCCGTAACTTCTGTATTTATGAGGTTTTCTGTTGTCAAAATAAGAAACCGACATCAAAAGTAATATTCGTCAACCAAGACGTCAGTTAATGAAAAGCCAAATGAAGTAGATGCTGAACAATTTAAAGCGAACTAACAATTGGTCGCAAAGCTGTCTTCCTTTTGAACACAAAGATGCGGCAAAAGGCAACAGCAGATTCCGACTGACTTTGCAGCGGCAGCTAACATGTGCGCTCAATCGAAGTAATATCTCTATAATTAAGCTTATTCGGATTTCAAAGACGTACTAGCTTCCTCTCGAGTGACCAGAATCTTCAAAGGCTCTTCTGGCACGAATTATATCTTAAAAACTTATATATATATATATATATATATATATATATATGTTAAAATAGTGCATCACAAAAAATGTAAGTTTTGAAAACAACTGTTGTGTGCAGAATTAATACGCCTCTGCCCGACTCGTTATTTTCTTATTTTTTTCTGACTTTTATATATTGTTGCTAACTGTTATTAATTTTAATTGTGGTTCCAATACATGTAAATCATGAATCACTAATCATTAAGTCACTAAAGGCAGCAAAAGTTAAGATCTGAGTAGTATAGTCAGGCTTCAGCTGGCGGAGGAATTTGGAAGGTCCCTGGTCTCATACTTCTAGACTTAATAGTGTCACGGTCACTTCAGCGAATCCCACGCTGTTCGTCCCTATCTTGGGGCGTTTCAAGTCTGTCCGATTGGTTGCTAAAAGAGCTTATTATAACCACAATGTTGGCGTTGCCTATGTGTATGTGTATGCAGACTTCCTGTGTATGCAGACTTCTATTCTGAGCGAATCAATAGCTTTGCCATAAGACATAATTCCTGGTGAAAACGACGAGCAATATAATTTTACTCTTGTGTATAAAGATTATATCCTGAAACGGTCAATAGCTTTGCCATAAGGCATAATACCTGGAGAATCATCAGCCTTCCTGATGAAAACGGCGAGCAACACAATTTTACTGAACTGTACCTGGGGGAAAACAATATAACACAGTATGACATAAAGACGTTGGCTATCAAGTGGTGATTGTAGCCCTCGCTGTGAGATATTTCTAGTAGTTTAATAGCTCCAAAAAATTTTGCTCTCTGCCATCTCAATGAGCAGGTGATTACGGAGCATATCAAAGGATCTGTGGCACTGTGGCTAATCGACGTGCTGCTGTGCCTATTTGGAGGCTGTCTAGAGGCACGATTGCCTTAACTCTACCGGCCGGCAACCGCGGTCTAAAATTAACCCAGCCATCTTCACTGTTGGTCACCTGGGGAACATTACAGGTTCTTCGGGACTTTGAGTTTTTATTTCCTTATGGTTGCTGACTGGAATGCTCAATAAAAAGAGCTGCGTGCGGGCTAGCAATCGGGTTAACTCCCTAATGCTTATTATATTTGGGATTAGCCCTTAACGCCTGACCACTCACACACTTTCCGAGCACACAACACAATACCAAATTATGCCAAAATGCGGTTGAGCCGCTGTGTTGTAAGACGCATTCTTAGCGACTTGCCGCAGAAGTATTGTGTCACCATATAATGAGTTTATGTTCCGACCGTTGCCGGGCCAGCCTTGTTATGCATTTAAGTCGTCTGTATAGGCGACCTCCCACAGCCACATGTCGGAAGAGCCTGAAACGAAGACAAGTGACAGATCTCTGGAAATGTGGCCGGTAACTTTTAACTGCCTGTAAGCTCTCTGCGGAGAATAAATTGCATTTTTCGTATGACAACTAAATCTCGACCTAGTATCAGCTAGATTTGATCAACGCATAGCAGCTGTTTGGACAGACTTGCCCCAATTACGGTATTCGCTACATTTATGTTTGCGTGATGTTTCAGTTACTTACGTTTATATTGGAGTTAAGCTTTTTATTATTTACCTAGTTTGGACTATTGCTCGTGAATAAGCGCGGTACTGTTACCGCAGACCTTAGGTAAGATGAAGCAGAGCTCGACAAAGTACAGGTTAAGGCAGAGGAATGGCAAACAAAAGTTGGAGGAGAGTCTGGTATTAAATCAGCTGTTAACTCAACTACTCGATTATTTATGCAAATAGCAAGATGTTTTGTTTCTGTAAAACAAATGAGACAGATCTTCGGATTTCGGACCACAGCTACTGGCAAGACCGGCATTATAGTTCGAAACACAGCTAAAAACAATTAAGTAAGTTGTACCAAGTGAGGAACTACTGTTGGTTCAAATTCTATTCTCGCCCACCCGGCCGCTTATTGCATGGGTTTCAATAGCATTTCTAAAGTTTTGCAGCGCAGCCAGCTGGCCATAGATTCCAACGTACGAATTTGAATGATAAAGTCCTGCTCTTCTAGTCATTCTCCCCTCTTTGTTTAAATTGCCAGATCCAATGTCTGGAGAAGGACTTGCACAATAATGCAACCAGATAGCTGCTCAATGCCCTTAGAACATAAGTGTTTGTAGAATTTATGGGAGAGTACATGAAGCAAAGTCACTGAACCAATGTGTGACTGATAATCTAAGAATCGACTTCCAAAACAAATTGCAACAGCTTTAAGACCAGAACATGGTTCACATTTAAAATTTCCTGTGAGCGAATTGTCTCTAACACAAAATTCTTCATTCAAAATCGTTTATGATTTATTTTAATGTTTGTAAGGTCTGGTTAGTTGTCTACGATTGTCGAAAGCATAACAAAAATATTCAACAAGTTCACTTTTCAGAGGTGAACATTGTTGTCGTTGATATGGAAGCCGCTATTAACTCTCCTCCGCTGACATCTGATCACAACGGACTACTGCTGAACGCTTCCTGAACGGAGATGCACCGCGAGCGTGAGATTATCATCAACAATATCTCCAACTGATATCATTACGATCAGATCACGCCCGTAAAACCTCGTCGTTGGTTTTTTCCTTGTCATACATAATGAAAACAGCGCCAATGCATTTGAAACTAGTGCGTATTGAGTCATTCATACTGCCTCCATCCAGATTTTGTTGTTTCTAGTGTTTCTAGTTCTATCAAGGCATTAGGGTATTTTGCATTCGTTTATTTTTTAGGGTATCGAGTATGCATTAATTCAATGTTTCAATATCAATGTCCTTAACAGATTATATCATACTTTTATACTTTTGCTAACTATTTTCTACACATGCAATTTAATGCCATTATAACACACACACACATGTACGAAGCTTAACTCTTTTTCAAACTAAGCTAATTATTATTTTTAAATTTTGTTATTTTATGATAAAAAAATAAGTTCTGTACGCTTTTATTGGAAGCTCCCTTCCCTGCAATGTCATCATCTGTTTGATGCCTAATTTCCACCTTTAGGTCAGCGTAACGCGTATGTAGCAACTTTTTTTTTCAATAGTAACACGAGCATCCCCTGAGGCTCATAGGCAAATGCTTCAAGGAATGGCTTTGTGGTCCCATACCATCCAGTCGTCTGACGATATTGAAACCTTCGCCCATTTGTCGTGGACAAGATCCGTCTAAACGCCGCTCCCGTTAGCAGCGTCCCATCTCTGTCACCAACATCTTGATCCTGCTATAAGCCAGAAGTGACAGATTCAGCAAGGTGCTATGGGCAAGGCACATTCAGATGGTATTGCTAAATAGAAGGCTTAAGTAATAGAGCATAGATACGCAGCCAAATCTAAATTCTTCTTTAAGGAAGTGTTCAATACGGATCCTGTGCAATGAAATCGTCGAAGAGTTTGTTTAATATTTGTTTGCTTAGATTTTGTCGATAGTAAAGTCAAGTGCCCGCGCGCTATGGTCCTGCAGCTGGACCAGAAGTTTCACACGATCTGCGACCAAAAATTGTAACCGGATTCTTTGTAATATATAATACTTTGTGGCTACCTGTGGTAGTCTCTGATTCGAACGAAACCTGCTTGTGTTTTTGGAGCCGAATAGTATATTCGCACACGAGACATCGCGAAGGACCTTAAGGTTCCTATGGCAGGAGACATTATCAACCAACCAGCACCAAGCTACCTATTTAAGCTCCGCAGCCACCCTATCATCCCAGCAAGGAACCTGCTAAGGAGGCGGAGAAAAATGCGATTTCAAGACATATCCCAAATACCTGACCAAACGCCGCTCTTAATAAAGTAAAATTAGCATGTACATTATAATACACATTGTCATTATTTAAATTAAGCAATCATTAAGCAAAACTCACGCTTATAATAGTTGCTAAGCAAAAGTAACAGGCAATTAGCTGGAATTTTAAAGCTATACAAAAAATTGTTTTCTTAAAGAGTGTGCAATGACCAGGCTGCTTTTTGAACTGATGCTACAATATAGTACAATTCCTCATAGCATTTTACATGGTGCTTTAGCTCTTACTTTTATAAAATCAACAGGAGGAGCGAAATAATTATTGGGGTTTGGTAAGAATTTATCACCAGATGTTCTTAGGCATGACGAAGTTGCTCCTCAGGTTCACTTTGGAATAAGTGATTGTAGTAGAAGTATGGAAAAGAACACGGGAGGACAGGGAAGCTAAAGCGTGGGCACTCGCGAGGCTAGGGTAAGACAGTTAAAGGCAGCAGTCATGCTAAAATAATATTGATAACAAAACTAGAGCTAAAAAATAATTAATCACCTCTGTTATTATTATTTTCCTTATCCCAGTTTGCACGGTGAGCCAATCCCAATGGTACTTCCTACTAACTGTAGCGGAAGGTCGCAAGGTGATTTATTCTCGGTACGACTGTTAACACTCACAAGCCACGACAGACCGCCGAAGATCAATCACAGCGTCGACAGTAGCTTTTACGGCTATCGTTCTGTGGGTAACAAAAATACTACTTTTCTCCTTTTCTAGCTCCGTGTGTCTAGCTCACAAATATCTTGCACATTAGACCCGGGTATCTGTAATCTGACTTAAATAACTAAATAGCAAGTGACGCCCAGACAGGGGGGAACTAAAAGTTAATTTTATAGTACTAGCAAGTATAAGTAGTGGCAAAATCAGCTGCATGCATAAATAAGAGATGTGATTCCTTTCGTACCCATGGGTGCCAGTGAATGAAGGCACCTCTATCGCAAGGCACGTACTGCTCGCTACAGCCCCGAACCCTCTTCTACCAGCATGAAATGCCCACTGCGCGCTAGTTTGCTGTAATATTAAAAAAAATTAAAATAAACAGATTAGATCCCTTTTCCGGGCTCGAGCATTCAATCTTGCCACCCTCTCATACCTCATAGTCATACCAAGAATTTAGTTTAATTCCACTTAAAACTATGTTTTAGTGTATGCATGTGTATGTATCACGATTCATCGCAACGAGTGAACCCCATGAGCGTCTGAGACCATTTTAGTATGCCCAGATAGAGTAAGACTGCTGAGAATGGGTACCGAACGCCGGCCTCGAAAGCCGAAAGTTCAGTATGAAGCCGCATCTTGCTCAGTTTACGACGTCGCTGCAACTGATGCTTTGTCCTAATATATGTATGTCAGTTTTAAGTCCTACAGCCCAAATACATACATATGTGTTTATGCATGTGAAGAGTGTACCACGCTTTCATTTATTGCTGACGTTGGTATGTGTGCATGATAACTTTTTGGGCCGGCCAAGCACAAATACTTACACACTGCCTGGCCGATACAAAGTTGAGAAGACTCTAAGTTGTTGTCATTTGTGCATTTCGAGCTCGATTCACACACACAAATGTTTACGAATGAGCTGATCAAGGGCTTGTCGTGAGACAGAGGTATTTTCATCAATGGGTGCGTGAATTTGAGCACCTGGCACTTTCGTTGCTTTTTCGCATGTCTGTGGTGGGCTTGGATAAAACAGGTAATTCGCAGTTGTCCCTTGTTTTCACTTTGATATGCAAAGCAAGTAATAGGTTCTAGCTCCCGACTAGGGAATTCCCTGAACATTCCAAAGCCAAATGAAGATCACGCTGCGCGCCCGTTTAAAGAAATAAAGATTAATTTAATAAAAATTATTTCCTTGGCAGGGTTTGGAATTTGGAATTCTTGGAATTTTCACCTGCTGCTGACACGTCCGTTGGAAAAACACAACAATGGTACTTCTTTAGCGATCATAATAAAATATTTCCGATTACAGTGGACCCTCGGTTAACGAACGCCCTGCATAACGCACATTTCGCTTTACGAACATAGTTTTTTTGGATGAAAAAGTTTCTCTTAACGAACGTAGTTTCGCATAATGTAAAATTTCTGTCAGTGTTTTGCAATGGTCGCATTCTGCGCACTCAACAGTTGCACAACAGTTGAGGTAAAATCCAACACATAGTTTAATATACGAACTGCTCTATCTACATTCTCTCAACATGTTCAGATAGCAACCGAGCGAGAAATTTCTGCGCTCCTTTGCTCAATGTTTATTAAATCCTCTGATTTCATTTGTCAGTTTATGTTCAAATTTTATGCGTTTTATTTAAGTTTCTTTCAAAAAATCTAAACTTTAAATATTTTGGAGTATTTTTTCAGCTCTTTAAAAGCTTTGTTGCATTTTATGTTACTTTCTTTCAATAAAAGTTCAAATTGAAACATATTTGAGCGTAATTTTTCGACCTGGAACGATTTATTTTATTTTGCATTGATTTATTTGGGAATAATGTTTTTGCTTAACAAACGTGTTGCATAATTAACAAAAAGCTGTTAACCGAGGGTCCACTGTAGTTGTTTACGGGGCAAGTTATTGAATATCGGAATCAAACTAGATCTGCGCGGGCACTAGGAGGACCTAAAGCTAAAATTTCCAGTCTATAGCTCTTATAAGTTCAGATATCCTTGCGTTCATGCATTCGTACAGACGGATGGACAAACGAACGGGCTGACAGATAGACGGACATGGCTAGATCAACTAGGCTGTTAATGCTGATCGAGAATATATACAGTTTATGGGGTCGGAGATACTTCCTTCCTGGGTTCAGGGTATAAAAAAAGTTCCTCGATTGGACTCGAACCCGTCACAGACCGCACTACTTGCCACCGCCTTTAGTCGGAAGCACAGAATATAAACAATCACAATTGTAATGTTTATAGTATAATGGCGCGAATGAATGGGTATGTTTAGATGTACACAATAAATCATTGCAATTTTTCTAGCTGCAAATTAATTATTTCTTTTTCTTTTTCCGATTGCGAAGTCTTAAGATGATGGCTGAGAGACTAATTCGCAAAGAAACAGATTTGCGAAGAGACTGTCAAATCGACTGGTCTTAACGATGCCTCTTTTAATGCGTTAAACATTATATAACTTAATCATAACAAGTAAGAGGTTCTAGTCGGGAGCTCCCGACTAGGGGATCCTCTGATCCCTCTTCTTCCAACATCAAATGCATATATATATATATTATATTTTAGAAGCTATATGTCAAATTTGGTGACTCTAGCTCTTATTATTTACCAAAATTGGCCAAAAAACAGGATATCGATCTTGATTTTTATCGATTGCTTGGAAACGGAGTAAGTTATCGATTATCAGAAACAAAGCATCTACATCTAAAATGTAAAGTCTCTAGCTCTTATAGGTTCTGAGATCCTTGCGTTCATACATACGGACGGACGGACGGATGGACGGTCAGACAGATGGACATGGAGATGCTTCCTTCTGCCTGTTACATACATTTGGATTTGGCACAAATACAATATACCCTTATACGACTATACGAGTATGAGTAACGCCATAGAACAAAACGCTACTATGCAGCTTAATTTTTTGAAAATTGAGAACGAAAACGAAATCTGTAGCATTGCGCTCTCACAGCCGAGAGATCGAAAAAGCTAAGAATAGAATTTGCTCTCAGCTTCGGCTCTGTGACGGCCGTGCAAGCAATTATGTTTGTATGCGTGTGAATATAAGTTAACCACTGACTATTGGTATGTGCTGACCCAGCGTTCTGGGGAGGCCAATGACCAGAGTCATGTGGCGACGGATATGTCGCAACTATGTCACCGGCCGCGACGGTCATCCGACACCGCACACGAGGCGCTAACGCTGCACATTTGCGAGAGCGGCGGCAGCGGCTCAACAGCAGCAACGGCGGCTCTGGGGCAGCGACGGCGGCTCTGCAGGCATTGCTTAGATTGTTAAAGATTGTATTTTTTAGTCTAAGTTAGGAAACAATAAAAGCGCGACGTATCGTCCCTTAAAGTCTCCCGTTAGTTAACTCATTTTTTATATGCATTTTTACATGCAACCGGCAAACCCAAAGTTGCAGACATTAATGCACTAATTGGCGCCCAACCTAAAAAACCCAATACAAAAAAAAAAACGCGATAAAACGGTTTCAAAACTCCAGTTGTGACAGCAGCGGTGGAATTCATCAAAATACACAAATGCACAACAATAGAATCATGTAAGTGATTTGTGAAGTGAGAATAGAAAATTTCGAGAACAATTTTTTTTTTTTCGAATACGCACAAATTAATTTTGTTAAAGTAAGAAAAGGAGTGTCTATTTCTGATTGAGGAAAAAATGTATAAGAATTATTTAAAAAAAAAACAAGAAAAGAAAAATAAAAATCCCATTAGCTTAACCTTTTATGTGTTGTTCGGTTTCATACAGAGGTTTAAATTCGAATGAGCGGCTGTGACTCCGACGTAGACGCCCATGAACACTACGATAGCGACGACAGTATTATAGCGAGGTTAATAGGGGGATTTTGAATATTGCAGGTATCAGGTTGTGTCACCCCAACTGAACATAATACAGAAACAGACTCAGTTATGGACCCAGAGCAGTTGCGTGCGATAATTGAGGCCGCAGTGCGGAGCGCACTGACAGCGCAGGCGCAAGAATTCGCGAATAGGGAAGCTACGCTAAGGCAAGAGCTTCAACAACAAATTGCGCAGGTATCGAATAAGATAAGAAACACACAACCTTCAGTCCCGGTAGTAAAGGTTTACAGGGAAGATTAAATCATAGACGGGGTGGAATGTAATGAGCCGCTCTATGTGGTAAAATGTCTTACCGAGTTCCATGGGACTCAAGACAATTACGTGTCCTGGAGGCAGGCCGCGCATGCCGCCTATAAAATTTTCAAAAAATACGACGGTAGTTCACGTCACTACCAAGCCACCGCAATCATTAGGAGTAAAGTGAGAGGCCCGGCAGACGCGGTTCTCGCCTCGTTTAACACGCCGTTAAGCTTTGAGGCCATCATAGCGAGGATGGACTTCACTTATAGTGATAAGCGGCCTATCCATGTAATTGAACAGGAAATGGGTACGCTTAGGCAGGGCGGCATGTCCATTCTACAGTACTACGATGAGGTTGAAAAGAAACTCACGTTACTCACAAATAAAGCCCATATGTCATATGACAGCAATCTGGCAGCGGGAATGTGTGAAAAATTCAGGGGTGACGCACTTCGCGTATTTATCTCTGGATTAAAACGCAGTCTAACCGATGTGTTGTTTTTGGCTCACCCCTCGGATCTACCGACGGCACTAGCGCTAGCCCAGGAGGTCGAGGCTAATCACGAGAGATATGCCTTCGCGACAAGTTTTGCTAGGGGGCAGGAAGAGCGATCTCGTCCAGAGCAGCGCCCACAAGGGCGCCAGCAACAACAACAGCAAGAAAAAAAGCAATTCTCTCATTTCAACAAGCAGAACGGCCAATCCACAGACAAAGCCCAGAATAGAGCTGGGGCCGATGCCCCGGTTCCCATGGAAGTCGACCCTTCTTCTTCCAGGTTTAGGCAACCCACAAACTTTTCGAATTCCCAGGGCTCGGCTAAGTTCAACGCAGAAAGGCACAGACGAGGTAGGCAATAGAAATAAACGTCTCGTAATAGACTTTACGAAGCTCAACCTCAAGACGGTTGCCGACAAATATCCAATGCCAAGTATCACAATGATACTGGCTAATCTGGGTAAAGCCAAGTACTTCACGACGCTCGACCTAAAGTCAGGTTATCACCAAATTACGCTGGCGGAGCAGGATCGTGAGAAGACGGCCATTTCGATCAATGGCGGGAAGTACGAATTCTGCCGACTTCCCTTCGGTTTGAAGAATGCAGCAAGCATTTTTCAGAGAACCATAGATGACGTCCTGCGGGAGCAGATTGGAAAATCTTGCTACGTTTATGTAGATGACGTCATCGTCTTTTCGGAAAACGAGTCGGACCATGTCAGACATGTCGACTGGGTATTAGGGAGCCTTTTAAGTGCGAACATGCGCGTGGCGCACGAGAAGTCACAGTTTTTTAAAGAAAGCGTCGAGTACCTCGGCTTCATAGTGACTAAAGACGGTGCAAAGTCAGATCCAGAAAAGGTAAAGGCCATTAGGGAATATGCTGAGCCGACCACGGTGTTTGAAGTAAGATCCTTTTTGGGGCTGGCAAGCTATTACCGCTGCTTTATCAAAGATTTTGCAGCAATAGCGAAACCAATCTCCGACATCCTGAAAAGGGAAAACGGATCCATTAGCAAGTACAGGTCTAGAAAGGTCCCTATACAATTCAACGATGCTCAACGCAACGCGTTCCAGAAGCTTAGGAACATATTAGCGTCGGAAGACGTCATACTGATGTACCCGGACTATAAAAAACCATTTGACTTGACCACAGACGCTTCAGCCTATGGCATAGGTGCTGTCTTGTCGCAAAATGGTCGCCCCATTACTATGATATCCCGGTCCTTAAAAGATAGGGAAGCAAACTTCGCTACCAACGAGCGGAAGTTGCTTGCCATCGTCTGGGCATTGGGTAAGTTACGGCACTTCCTTTACGGGGTTAGGGACATAAATATCTTCACTGATCACCAGCCTCTCACGTTCTCGGTATCCTAGAGCTATCCCAATGCAAAAATAAAGCGCTGGAAAGCGCGCATTGATGAAACAGGGGCTAAGCTTTTCTATAAGCCTGGTAAAGAGAATCATGTAGCGGACGCGCTGTCGCGCCAGAACGTGAACGCCCTGCAGGGTAGCCGCGATGAACCAGAATCTGACGCGGCCACGATTCACAGTGAATTGTCCCTGTCTTACACAATCGATTCGACGGAGAAGCCCTTAAACTGCTTCCGAAACCAGGTTGTATTAGAGGAATCTCGCTTTCCTTTAAAAAGAAATTTCATACTTTTCGGCGAGAAAACCTGCCATTTGATAAACTTTACCGATACGGTCGCCCTCATCGAAACGATAAAGGCCATCATTAACCCAAACGTGGTTAATGCGTTTCACTGTACTCTCCCAATCTTGGCCAGTTTCCAGCACGAGTTGGTAAGAGCCTCTCCGACTACGAAGTTTTGGTATTGCAAAAACTTCGTGGCCGACGTGTTCGACGTCAGTGATAGAAGAGAAATCATCACTAGGGAACACAACCGAGCCCATAGGGCGGCTCAGGAAAATGTAAAACGGGTCATGACGGAGTACTATTTCCCTAAAATAACCAAATTAGCTAATGAAATGGTGCTTAACTGTAGAACTTGCACGAAAGCAAAATACGACAGACACCCAAAGAAGCAGGAACTCGGCCAGACACCACTTCCCTCACAGACTGGAGAATTGTTGCACATTGACATTTTCTCCACGGACAAAATGTTCTTCCTTTCTTGTGTTGACAAGTTCTCGAAGTTTGCGGTAGTCCAGCCTATCGCGTCTCGAACGATAGAAGACACGAGACCACCTCTGCTGGTCTTAATGAATATTTTCCCTTCGGCTAAGCAAGTGTATTGCGACAATGAGCTCGCATTCAAGTCAGAGACTATCAGGTCTCTGCTATTGAATAACTACGGCGTAAGCGTGATAAATGCGCCTCCCCTTCACAGCACGTCCAACGGTCAGGTAGAGCGCTTTCACAGCACTCTTCTGGAGATAGCTAGGTGCTTAAAGCTCCAAAGGGCTATAGTTGACACAGTCGACCTTATCCTGCAGGCCACTATCGAGTATAACAATTCCATTCACTCAGTGGTTGAGAAGAAGCCTAAGGACATCCTGCTTGACTCGCTTCCGGAATCCACCCACGAGGTTAGAGGCAGGATAGAAAGGGCCCAAATCCAGCAGAACGCTAGAGTTAATAAAATGCGTCGGTACAGAGTCTTCGAGGTAGGAGAAAAGGTCCTGGTAAAGACGAACCGCAGACTAGGCAACAAGCTATCGCCTTTGTGCATTGAAAAAAAGGTTGAAGCGGACTTGGGGACAACGGTCCTCATTGGGGGGAGGGTGGTCCACAAGGACAACCTCCGTTGAATTGAAAGCACAGTTTTTTTCATTACCATTCCGATAACAGTAGTTTCAACATTTTAGGATTACGTTCACCATACTTTCAATCATGTCCATGACAACGGCTCGGGTGACGGACTACTCGCACGCGGACTACATACCGATTATGGACGGGGACATTCTACTTTGGGACAGTTACGGATACTTACGTCACACTACCAATCTCACGGACTATAGGACAATAACTGAGGAGACCATGAAGCTGATGGGAATGTTTTCACAATCCCATATGAGGAAATTGCTGGAAATTGACACTGGACATGTACTGGACATGTTGTCCGCTCTCGACGTGCACCATCGCAAGGTAAGAAGCCTTGACTTCTTGGGAACAGCCCTTAAGGTTATAGCGGGCACCCCGGACGCAAACGACTTCAGGAAAACAGAACTGACTCAGATGCAGCTGGTCACTGCAAACAACAGACAAATTTCTATAAATTCCGGGATGCAGGAAAAGATCAATCAACTGACCGACACCGTTAACAGAATTATTAAGTCCTCAAAAGAAAAAAAAGATAATAACAGAAATAGGGTACCTTATGCTTACTTTAACCCTAGAAAAAATTAACGTAATAAACCCAACAATAATAGATCATTCTGATCTTATGAATATTCGCACTGACCAAATCACAGGGACCCCTATCACTGACATATTGAAAGTATCTAATATTAAGGTAGAGCGTAAGGATAATGTAATAAGTTTGATAATCGAATTCCCTATAATAAGTAAGCAATGCAAGAAGATAACAATTTTCCCAGTCGCCCACAACGGTTCTGTGCTCCAACTCCACGACAATCTTGTGGCCGACTGCGACGGACAGATGTTGGCCGTAGCCAATTGCTCACAAACTGCGACTGCCACATTCTGCAAGCGTTCCAAGAGCATCAGTTGCGCACAAGGCCTCCATGCAGGGGGTACAGCCCATTGCCAAACGCAGCCAAGTCATCTTGCCCCTGTCACCATAGTGGACGACGGCATCATCGTCATTAACGATCGTAGCGCAACACTCACCTACGACGAATGCACTGCGATGAAGATAGATGGGACAAACCTCGTCACCTTCTCGTCCTATGCCACCGTAAATGGCACGCGATACTTCAATCGCAAGAGCGTGCAAAATCGGTTCCCGGTGGTAGCGGCATCACCGTTGCTTAACATCAGCGGCCATGACTCGATACTCAGCCTTCCCTACATTCACCGCCTGAGTGAAAACAACCTTAACTACATCAAAGAGGTCAGAGACAGTATTGCAGTCGGAAATACATTGGCGATTTCCTTTGGCATAATGCTGTTGGCCTGTGCTGTGGGGGCTGGAGTCTACTGGCTCCATAGGCTGACAATCAAGCGTCGAAACTCCCGGAAGATCTCAAAGATATTGGAAAACTTAAATGCGACCGAGGACGGTCGATCCTCGAGAGGGGGAGTAGTTAACCACTGACTATTGGTATGTGCTGACCCAGCGTTCAGGGGAAGCCAATGACCAGAGTCATGTGGCGACGGATATATCGCAACTATGTCACCGGCCGCGACGGTCATCCGACACCGCACACGAGGCGCTAACGCTGCACTTTTGCGAGAGCGGCGGCAGCGGTTCTACAGCAGCAACGGCGGCTCTGGGGCAGCGACGGCGGCTCTGCAGGCATTGCTTAGATTGTTAAAGATTGTATTTTTTAGTCTAAGTTAGAAAACAATAAAAGCGCGACGTATCGTCCCTTAAAGTCTCCCGTTAGTTAACTCATTTTTTATATGCATTTTTACATGCAACCGGCAAACCCAAAGTTGCAGACATTAATGCACTAATTTATACATACATAACAGCATATTTGAATGTGTTGTTATTCACTGCTCTGGCAAAGTCTCTGGCTGCCAAAGAAACAATTTTCTTAGTTTTTAGCGCAGATCACGAGCTAATCAAAATTTCTGTTGAAATATGAACGCTTTTGTGTACTGAGGTTAGCTCAGTACAAAAATATTTGTATTTTTAAGTCGATGCAAATATTTATGTAATTTTTTATATTTTAAATTATTATTTAAATTATTATTATTTTTAAGTAATACAAAATAAATTAAGGAAATAAAAGTGCAAATTTGTTGTTTTCAAAGATTAATTTAATTAATTTTTATTTTTTTTTTATTTTATTATTTTTTGTTCGAATTATAAAGAACAAAGTACGCAGGGAACACCGCGAGGAGGCCATTATAATTATAATGGAGTCATAACTAAATATGACCTTCGAGTCGACTTGAAATGTAATTGTATTTTTAGCACTCTTTTATTTCTTAATTGGAGAATAAAAATAATATTAATTTAATTTAAAGAAATTATGTAAATATTTGCATCGACTTAGAAATACATATTTTCTGCGGAGCCAACCTCAGTACACAAAATGCATTCATATATCAACATAAATTTGGGATAGGTCATGATCTGCGCTAGAAAACTAACAAAATTAATTTCTTGCCAGCTGAAGCCAGAGCAGTGAATAACAACACATACATACATACTTAAAGTTCTTATGCATGTATAAATCACGCATACAACGAAAGGTGCACGCACGCTATTGGCTGAGACAAGAACTTTTCTCGAGCATACACTGTCCAAAAAGAAAAGTGAAATCAATCTATGTGTGCTATTTTCTTAACATATTTATTGCGCAAGAAGTGCCTTGTGTAAAAACTATATAAGTTCTTAAATTTTCCTGTACAATTAATCGTTTATTTCTAGGGTAATATATCATTTAAATAAAGCATGCATTTCATGGATAAAGCACAAGCAGTTTGCGTCGATCGTAAGTTCTAAACTTTTTCGCTCAATGTACTTCGAAAACGAAGCGACGCAGAGTAGCATCGACCAGCTTTGCTGAAGGCAGGCTGGCGACTAACTTCGTAGCTCGTGTCAGCATCAGCAAGCCGCGACTTGGGCATTCGTTCGTCTGGTCTTTGGAGAACGAACAACCAGTCGGCAGGCATGCCGTACGAAGCCTCAAAGGCCAGATGAAAGGCCAGGCTAGAAATTTTGCGTCGCATTCAAATATCTGGGCGTTACTCATCGTAGTGTTTATATTGTCTTTGCTTATACCCATTTTTAATGTGTTCAGGGTAAACAAATAATAAGTTCAACATCAAAATTCAGTAGCGGATTAACCAACCTGCCAATATACCCAGATTGAGCCATCATTCCACTTCTATCGTCCATTACCCGTTGTGGTTGATTGTTCACAACTTTCCCATCATCATTGCCTTTCCATGTACCGTCGTCCTCTTTAAATGATTGACTTCTGAAAAAGTGTTATATTCTTGTTAATATTTACATTTGCATATTTTGCACATTCCTTTATAAAGATAGATTCAAAGCAACTAAGTGGGAAGATTATAAGGTACCCTTAATCTAGCGCATTCAATCGTTTGAAATTCTTTTTTTTTTTTCAATTATGTTTATTACCGTCAATTATAGTTGTTAAATATGATTTAAGGCGCTCCTATATACGCAAACGCAATGTTTGCTTTAAAGACCGCATTTTAAATGTGGAAAAATCTGCCCATTAAATCGGGTGGGTTACAAATTACCTGTTTGCGGCCCCTCGCTCCATCCAAAAGATAAGTTGCTGCTACGCAAAGCTCTGAGCGAGGGTAAGAAAACTTTAAAAATTTTTAAGAAGTACCTTGTTTTTTATTTTATTGATTGGTTTTTGGATTTTGCAGTCATTTTTTATGTGCACTTATACATATTTTTGTTCGCACTGTCGGACAGACAAATATAGATTGACACAGCTCTTTATCTTGACCAACAATGTAAATACTTTATGGAGGTGTTTCCTGCTGCCTACTATTCATTTCAAATAGGAATAGAGTGAAATACATTTTCTTTCGGCGAACGCCGGGAGATAGTATAATACTATCACTAACCAAACAACATATAGACTAGACATGAGTACCAGAAGTAGACACAAAATGTATCGGTGGCATCTGGTCCAAACTCGCGAGTAAGGGAGTAAGATATACATATGATGTATTTTTGAACCGCTTACTCTTGTGATGGGGTGATGAGTTTTATTTCTGTAAACATAAACATACATTGCCATTGGCATGATCAGCTGATCGCAATCAGCTTGAATAGGCACCACTGCACCATAATATTTATGCAATTACATATAATCAGCGGAGGTTAATAACATAACCAGAGTGACCATGACCTATGTTAATGACGCCGTTGCGAATGAAAATATCGTGTCTTGGGTGAATGCTTAATTGCCTCTTTTAGTTTTGGCGAGGCGTCATTCTTTTCCATTTTAATCGCCAACGAGTACAGTCGGTTTAGATTGCTTTAAAAATTATAAAATTCAATTTTTCACGTGGGCGTAATAAACCCACGTGTATCGGCACTCAAGCTAAAAAAAAAAAAAAATTGGCTATAACATTTTACCGGAATAAAGAAAATTTTCAGAATTCGGACACTTATCGGAGCCAAAGCCAAGGCCCCAAAGCACCAAAAAGCGACAATCTACACTGGTAGCAGGGAGCGAATTTCCTAAGGCCGGACCAAGATTTCAGCATCGTCTCATTTTCTGCAGATAAGCTTTGAACCTCGCTAACCAATAGTTCGTGCTGCACGCACAGGCAGACCAACGTGACCACGTGTTCGACCCATTGATTCCCGGACATTCTTGAGCGCAGATCTGGTGGATAGCTAACCAGTGCGCACCCTCACTCGGATTTACAACATATGATATAATTGTTAAACGGCATACTGGCCGTAGGTATAAGCGAAGGGCATAAGTACACATGAAATTTAAATTGCAATTCTTTCCGTTTTATATCGCTGACATTGTCTTTCGATCCTGATTTAGCATGTATATGTCGCTGACTACTATATTTCTACGTTACACAGCTCAAATTAAGAGTCCACAGCACATCATCGTCGTCAACAGGCCTGCTGACATCGTTGGATCATACTAAAGTAGTGAGTACTGTGTGAAAGAACAAAAGGTAATAAGCCAACATATCGAATTGTACGTATTGTTTGAATCGCGGTTATAGTCAGCGGGTGTACTCCTAATCAGCCTTCGTAATTACAGATAACTTTTGTGGATCATTCAGATCAGCAGTGATTTAACTTCATATTAGTTTCGAAGTGTAATCTCATTCATGTGTGTTTTTGCCCAGATTGAGTTTAGTTTTATAAAAAAAAAAAAAAGAAAAACGTTGTTCTTCTCACGTAATGTATAATGAAGTACGATCATAAGTTTAAATCTTCTTTGAATACAATTATATGATAAAATGAAATCTTAATTCCTTTTTGGGCACCTTAGGTAAATAGTATCGCATACAAAAGGGTAGTTGCAACGACAATCGCAGATGCAGCTACAGGCAGGGTGGGTGAAGACCGAGGGTAGCCAACATCTTAGCTCCTCGGCTCTATATGATATATTCTGCTTGCAGATCGTAGTCGCTCCTTATATATCGTGGTATTCCGTCATACCTTAACTCTGTCTACCTTTTTTTTTTTTATTATACTTGACGCGTCGAGTGTGTTAGGGAGCAAAAGAACCCACGCCACTTCCCTGAGCACGGTCGGAACCCGTAGACGAAGTACGCTCCCAATGCACAACACGAGTGTTAGGCAAGACGCGCCCAGCGTATCCGTCGTGTTCGTTACATGATATAATAATAAGAAAAATGGCGCCCAACGTGGGGCTCGAACTTCTGCTCTTCCGCTTCTCACCCCCGAGATCCGGAATTGGCCCACAAGAACTTAGGAGAGAGCCGATAGCATTGTTTGTAACATGATTTGTCACGAGCCAATGTGGACGATCCTACGTTAAATCCATGCTAGCTTTCACCTTTCTTCCTAACCTTATCACAATATACCATCCAAATAATTTAAGTTTCCGTGACGACATTTATTCTCGCTCGGAACTGCTGGTATTCTGATGTCTTTTGTTGGAGCCAGACCAGGAAGTAAATAGTCGAGCGATTTATTTAGTGGATCAGTTATACTGTTCCACTAGAAATCTTATTATGTTTTCGCCACTTTTGATTCATTTAGGACTTTTAGATCTGATTTCGAGTCGGTTCTCTACCAAGTGATAGAAGGTTGGTAGGGCATAATAACATTCCGTTTGTTCTAGTTGAATTGAGAATTGTTCTGGTTGGGTTATTTCGACTCGTCCCTCTTCAACTTAGTTCAGACAACTCAACACTGATTTAGTAAAATAGTTTGCTTGCTTTTCGTAAGAAGATATATCAAACATAGAGATTTAGATTATGCGATGTATTTACCTAAGGATAAGTCCCATGTTATAAAATGTTATAATATTGTTGTATTAGCATCGAAGTGCCTTAAACCTTTTCTTTCTGCCGTAAAACCGTTTCCGATTTTCATAATTATCGCTCATTAGCGCTTCTCGTATATATTTTAAAATTAAAATCCTTTCGGGATCAATTCCCATTTAACTCTTTGACCAATTATAATCGATTTATTGATGATGGCTGTCGTTCGTAGTCAGGAAAAGTTAACTCTCAGCGAAGCACCTGCAGTGTGTACTATTTGCAATGAATCATCGATTGGTGATGCAGACACTGTAGAAACTCCATGTGCTCATAAATTTCATCGAAATTGCCTAAATCAATGGTTAAGAAGCAATGAGACATGTCCCACTTGCAAACGAGTTTGTAGTCGAGAATTATACGAAGATAGCAGTGACTTGAATGCAGTAGCTTCACAAAGACCTACAAACACGGGGGCCGTTCCTCGGTCCCGAACTATTACCCGAAGTAATGCTCGAAATACTCCTAAAGCCGCAAGAGGTCGTCCTAGTGGGCCGACCAACTCTCGGGAGCAAGCGGGATCGCGAAACACCCAACCTTTTAGGGAATCGCTTGGTTTGTCAGAACAGCGTGTGCAGTTGCTTATCAGTAAGACATTGGAAGCCCATAAGGCTGAAATGGCGTCCTATTTGTCCGAAGAATTAAATGCCGCAGTTAGAAATTTAAACTTGTATCAGGAGCCACGTGAGGAACCCCAATTAGAATGGGAAAATGATTTTCAACGAGATGCACCGCGATCGAACAACGCTTCGAGATTACCGAATGCTAGTGTTCAGTCTGATGCGAGACGTGAATACGCAGTCGATAGGCCCGACAAAATATCGAGTGTCATATCCAATTGGGAAGTCAGATTTTCAGGCGTGGCTAGTGATATCCCAGTCGACGACTTTATATATCGCATAATTTGCTTGACTTCACAATGTTTAAATGGCAATTTTAGGTTGTTATATCAGTTTGCCAATTTGCTGTTTACCGGACCAGCTTTGACATTTTTTTGGAGATATCACCGTACGACTGACCAAACAGGCTGGTTCAATTTGTGCACATGCTTGCGAGAAAGATATAAAGACCACAGATCAGACGAAGACATAAAAGACATGGTTAGAAGACGCAAACAACGAGGGTCCGAAAGCTATGATGAATTTTTAGATACGATTCTTGCCTTGTCAGATGCGTTACGGGAACCAATGTCAGACTCAGAGTTAGTGATCAATGTCAAGCGCAACCTAAAACCAGAATTGAGACACAAACTACTTCATGTAAATACTCCGAGTCTTGCGACATTACGCAAAGAATGTCACAAGCATGAAGCGTTCTATTCGAATTACCTTTTCAAGCCAATTTCTCGACCAATTAAACCACAACGAGTAGTCAACGAGGTAGTCCATGAAGATACCACAATGACGGATCTTACGCAGAATCTGGTAGAAACTGGGGACTTAAATGCTATACATTCTCCGGATAAATTGATTTGCTGGAACTGCGAGGAAAAGGGACACAGATATCAAGAATGTTTAAAAGCGCGTCGTGTATTTTGTTACGGCTGTGGTGCCGTTGACACTTACAAACCCACTTGTAGAAAGTGTAACCCTGTTTCGGAAAACTCTCTGGAGGACTTTCGTCGTCTCTTAAACGCGAATGTCCGTCGTCAATAGCCTCGGATCCAGACTTTAATAAAGATACCTTAACACCTGATTCGACCTTCACACCAGACTTATCAAAACCGTGTCAGACAAAACTTAAACCTTACCACGTCCGTTTACACGAATATTTAGACCGTAGAGCAACTATTTTCGCTTCAGAACCCAAAGTTGAATTTAAGCCTCGTTCGTCAGAGAGACTAAGAAACCTATGGACTCAGCGACGCTCGCTAAATAAGCATCGTATTTCAGCGATTGATCATCGATCAAACGATGTGCGGTCGTTCACGAATGTAGAAATATTCAATCAGCATTACTTAGCCGTGTTAGATAGTGGGGCTACGAAAAGCGTGATTGGAGGGAGCTTAGCGAATAAAATTCTCGATTCGAAAATTGACTTTAACAAAATAAAAGGCTATGTGAGAACCGCCGACGGACAAAAACAACATGTTGTAGGTTCCATTTCAATTCCTATCGTGTATAACTCCATTGCAAATAATTTCGAATTCTTAATTGTCCCGTCTATCAAGGAAAACGTTCTCTGTGAAATAGATATCTGGAGAGCGTTTGGCATCTCAGTACATCATTCGAATACATTGAACCTAGTGGATTTCGAAGAAGTGGAGTCGAATCAGTTGTCGTTAACACTAGCCCAAAAGAAACGCTTACAACCAGTAATCACCTCCTTTCCTTCGTTTGAAATTGATGGTCTAGGAAGAACTACTCTTGTAGAACATATCATCGATACTGGGGACGCCAAGCCCATAAAACAGAGGTTTTATCCGTTATCACCAGCAAGGGAAAAATTGTTGTGCGAAGAAGTAGATAGGATGATCAAGCTTGGAGTCATTGAAGAAGCTCCATATTCCGCATGGTCATCTCCCGCGATATTGATTGTTAAGCCTGGAAAAGTCAGATTTTGTTTAGACTGCCGCAAGGTAAATGAAGTGACCAGTAAGGATGCTTATCCTATACCAAATTTAGATGGCTTGATAAGTAGACTTCCTCCTGTACATTGTGTGTCGAAAATCGATTTAAAAGATGCCTTTTGGCAAATCTGCTTGGATGAATCATCGCGGGCAAAAACCGCATTCACTATCCCGAACAGGCCGCTATATCAATTTAAGCGGATGCCATTCGGATTGTGCAATGCACCGCAGACCATGAGCCGATTGATGGATCAAGTAATTCCTTACGACATGAAAGGTCATGTTATGGTTTATTTGGATGATTTACTTGTATTATCGCAAAGTTTTGATGAACATTTAATTCATTTGGCTGAGATCGCAACACGATTGCGTAGGGCAGGTTTGACCATTAATATCCGTAAAAGTAATTTTTGTCTAACAAAAGTCGAATATTTTGGTTACATCGTAGGTGAAGGCACCTTGCAGCCTAATCCGGCTAAAGTTCAAGGAGTTGCAGATTTTCCAGTGCCGTCAACAAAAAGACAGCTGAGACGATTCCTAGGAATGACCGGTTGGTATCAACGGTTTATCCCTCAGTATTCGTCGATTATCTTTCACCTAACAGAATTGCTAAAGGGCACGTCATTTGCTTGGAATGATAATGCTCAAATTTCGTTTGAAGAAATCAAAAGAAAATTATCCTCAGCACCGTTCTTGATAAACGCAAACTATGAGAAGCCGTTTATAGTCCAATGCGACGCTTCCATGCATGGCGTGGGCGGTCTGTTAGCCCAATGTGATGAGTCAGGAATCGAGCGACCCATCGCATACATGTCGAAAAAACTAAATAAAGCGCAGCGAAATTATTCCGTTACGGAACTCGAATGTCTTGCCGTTGTATTGGCTGTAAGATAATTTCGCATGTACATCGAAGGACACGATTTTAAAGTCGTGACTGATCATGCAAGTTTACGTTGGCTAATGAACCAAAAAGATCTAAGTGGTAGACTAGCTAGATGGTCATTCAAATTGCAAGGATATAATTTTTCTATCGAACATCGCAAGGGTAGTGAGAATGTGGTCGCAGACACGCTTTCCCGTGCCTTTGAGCCAGCAGACGAAGTAGCTGCGGTGGACCTAGAGGCATACCCTGAAATCGACTTGTCTTCGGAGGCATTTCGATCCAACGAATACTGCCGGCTAAAAAATAATATTATTCGTTCCAACTTGCCAGATTTTCGAGTTGTAGATGATTATATATAATTCCAAAATGAACCCTCAGCTAGTAGTGTAGATGAGAACATGGAGGGTTGGAAATTATTTGTGCCATCTGAATTACGCTTAAATGTTATGAAAGCAGCACATGATCAACCAACATCCGCGCATTGTGGGATGGCCAAATGTTTGGAATGTCTTCGCAGACATTTGTACTGGCCGAACATGGTGATTGACGTACGCGAGTACATACGCCACTGCGAGTTCTGTCTGACGTCGAAAGTTCCTAATCGATGCCTCAAACCAACCATGGGAAACCAAGTGGTCAGCGAAAGGCCTTTCCAAAGGTTATATGTCGACTTGTTGGTCCGTACCCACCATCAAAAAAACGAAACATTGGTATATTCGTCATTCTGGATCACTACTCAAAGTTCACATTTCTCAAGCCCATAAAAAGGCTCAATGCCAAAGTAGTGGTAGATATACTGCAAGAAGATATTTTTGACTGTTTGGAGTACCCGAGATAATAGTGAGTGACAATGGCACTCAATTTAAAAGCCTGGAATTCTCCTCACTCTTGTCGAAGTACGGCATACAGCATATGTGTACCGGTCTATACTCGCCACAGGCAAACGCGGTGAAAAGAGTTAATCGTTCGATTAATGCTGCTTTGCGCACATATATTCGGTCCGACCAAAGCCTATGGGATGTATACATTAGCAGCATAAATAGTTCGTTACGAAACACCATACACCAATCTATTGGGATTTCTCCATACTTCGTTGTGTTTGGGCAAAGTATGATTAAGCACGGCAATGATTACAAGTTGCTCAAAAGCCTGAACATGCTGAATGAAGGGCAATTAAAACTCGATCGAGCAGACGAATTTCCCTTAATACGTTCTAATATTCAAAAACACATGGATAAGGCATATGAAAAGAATTTGCGAACGTATAACTTACGCACACGCCCTCGTTCTTTTGAAGTCGGTCAAATAGTAATAAAACGCAACTTCGTTTTAAGCAATTTGGCTAAGCATTTCAACGCAAAACTTGCACCAGTTGGAACTAAGGCACGTATCAAACGAAAAATTTGTAATTGTATATATTTGTTAGAAGACCTCAAGGAAAAAGAACTTGGTCATTACCATGCTAAAGACATTTGGGAATGTAAGTAATCACCCCTTTTTCAGCTTTTATCTCAGTATTAGTTAATCCTTTCGATTAAACCTGCGTTGTGATGGGGTGATGAGTTTTATTTCTGTAAACATAAACATACATTGCCATTGGCATGATCAGCTGATCGCAATCAGCTTGAATAGGCAGCACTGCACCATAACATTTATGCAATTACATATAATCAGCGGAGGTTGATAACATAACCAGAGTGACCATGACCTATGTTAATGACGCCGTTGCGAATGAAAATATCGTGTCTTGGGTGAATGCTTAATTGCCTCTTTTAGTTTTGGCGAGGCGTCATTCTTTTCCATTTTAATCGCCAACGAGTACAGTCGGTTTAGATTGCTTTAAAAATTATAAAATTCAATTTTTCACGTGGGCGTAATAAACCCACGTGTATCGGCACTCAAGCTCAAAAAAAAAAAAAAATTAAATAAAAGGGAAGTAAAAAAGGTCCAAGGTCCCCAGAAAGAAAAGGGGTAATACAGACATCATGCGCTCCCAAGAGCTTGGCTATAACATTTCACCGGAATAAAGAAAATTTTCAAAATTCGGACACTGACAAATATTCACTAAAGGATCGTTACTGGAGTCGTGGGGTGCCTTTCCTGTGTGTGGTAGTCGTAGGAAGGTGCAGGCTAAAGCGTGGGGCTGCGTTATTGCGTGCCAAAAAAAAAATTACGCATAACGCGTAGTCCTTATCGGAGCCAAAGCCAAGGCCCCAAAGCACCAAAAGGCGACAATCTACACTGGTAGCAGGGAGCGAATTTCCTAAGGCCGGACCAAGATTTCAGCATCGTCTCATTTTCTGCAGATAAGCTTTGAACCTCGCTAACCAATAGTTCGTGCTGCATGAGTACTGTGCATCGTGAGTACTGTGTGAAAGAACAAAAGGTAATAAGCCAACATATCTAATTGTACGTATTGTTTGAATCGCGGTTATAGTCAGCGGGTGTACTCCTAATCAGCCTTCGTAATTACAGATAACTTTTGTGGATCATTCAGATCAGCAGTGATTTAACGTCATATTAGTTTCGAAGTGTAATCTCATTCATGTGTGTTTTTGCCCAGATTGAGTTTAGTTTTATAAAAACAAAAAAAAGAAAAACGTTGTTCTTCTCACGTAATGTATAATGAAGTACGATCATGAGTTTAAATCTTCTTGGAATACAATTATATGATAAAATGAAATCTTAATTCCTTTTTAGGCACCTTAGGTAAATAGTATCGCATACAAAAGGGTAGTTGCAACGACAATCGCAGATGCAGCTACAGGCAGGGTGGGTGAAGACCGAGGGTAGCCAACATCTTAGCTCCTCGGCTCTATATGATATATTCTGCTTGCAGATCGTAGTCGCTCCTTATATATCGTGGTATTCCATCATAACTTAACTCTGTCTACTTTTTTTTTCTTTATTATACTTGACGCGTCGAGTGTGTTAGGGAGCAAAAGAACCCACGCCACTTCCCTGAGCACGGTCGGAACCCGTAGGCGGAGTACGCTCCCAATGCACAACACGAGTGTTCCATATGATTTGTGCGATAGAACGGCAACGCTGTTAACTTCTATCGCTCAATTCGCTCTCTATGCTTAGGGATCGTTTCAATGTGTGTGTGTGAGCAAAACTGCGCACATTTTTCTTAAATGCTGAGGCATTTCTACCCTTTTGAAGGCACGGCTAATATGAAATAGAGAAAGGGTTTGCCATATCGATGCGAAATTCTTGCATTTTAGCTCGCTATCGTTGGTAAGGGTACCCAAGCGTTGCCATGTGTGCATTTAAAATATTTGGACTCGCTATTCACGCATACTTGCATACTTTGTATATGAATAGAAGCATTTATGCGCTTGTGTGCCTGTTGCTTGCCTGCCTGCCTGTCCCCGATGCAACTTTAACAAGATTTTAGGATTTCTGATTTTGGACCTCTACACACAGACACACACATACAAATGTCTGTGAATGGGCAGATCATGGGCGCAAAGAAAATATCATTATTGGCACGCGTCTGACGCGCGCCCTTCTTTTTAATGATTTTGATGAATGAATGTTGACCCCTTATTACCTGCAGCAGTTCGTAGGGTCGAATGGGTCAACTTTTGACAAGCACCTGCATATGGAGGTCAAGTGACTGATCACCAAAATTATTAAAACCATAAATATATAATCGCTCCTTTTTTTTTAATTTGGTATATTTTAATATTTTAAAGATTTTTATTATTACTCAAATTTCATTCATCAAATCATTAACAAGAAATTGTTAAATTTGCATCGGGGACAGGCAGGCAGGCAAGCAACACGTGACAGCAAAATGAAAATCGCTCCGGATAATTAAAGAAAAGTAGTTAGCGAGTCTGATGGCAAGTCTGTGCCAAAAGAAAAGTGCTTCGCGATTTTCGAAAAAAATTCGGATGCTTATTACCTCACAGACAAAGAAAAATATTTGCATGCTAGGGGAAAGATGATCGGTGCAGCTACACTTTTTCTTGAAGCGGAAAGCGTGTGTACTTATGCTGAAATAAAAAGGAGCATTATTCGAAAAATTTACATGTAACTACAATAGTGCGGATATTCATCAGCTGCTGCAAGAAAGGAAAAAGAAGAGCAATGGGTCACTGCACGAATATATGCTATACATGAAATGAATTGCATTAGCTGGCTATGTCGAAGACGCAGCTGTCTTATATGGCATGGCATTGTAAGCGGTTTTGACATAAACGAGAAAGAAGGGCTATCTTCCGCACGCCAAAGATCTAATACCCTTGCAGACCCAACCTTTTCATAATGCTCATAGTGCTTTGCCCCTATCTAATAAGTACCGGGAAAATAGTAAGTGCCGAGTTTGGTTAAAATATCTTGATAAAAAAAATGTTTTTTCATACAACTTAATTTTCGACAGATTGTTCCTATGGCAGCTATATGATATAGTGATCCGATCTTAATAGGATTTTGCATATATATGAGGAGCATAGTAAAACTAATAAATGCCGAGTTTGGTCGAGATATCTTGAAAAACAAAATGTTTGTTCATACAAAAACTTAATTTTCGACCGATCGATCCAAAGGCAGCTATATTATATAGTGGTCCGATCTTAATAGGATTTTGCATATATATGAGGAGTAAAGTAAAACTAATAAATGCCGAGTTTGGTCAAGATATCTTGAAAAGCAAAATGTTTTTCATACAAAAACTTAATTTTCGACCGATCGTTCCTATGGAAGCTATATGATATAGAAGTCCGATCTTAATATGATTTTGCATATATATGAATAGTGAAGTAAAATTAATAAATGCCGAGTTTGGTCAAGATATCTTGATAAACAAAATGTTTTTTCATACAAAAACTTAATTTTCGATATAGTGGTCCGATCTTAATAGGATTTTGCATATATATGAGGAGTAAGGTAAAACTAAAAAATGCCGAGTTTGGTCAAGATATCTTGAAAAACAAAATGTTTTTTCATACAAAAACTTAATTTTCGACCGATCGTTCCTATGGCAGCTATATGATATAGTGGTCCGCTCCAGCTGGTTTTCACATATGTGCTGCGTGCAACAGAAAGAGGGAGTTCTGCAAAGAAAGAAAGCTTTAAAACTGAGGGACTAGTTCGCATAGAAACAAACAGACGGACAGACGGACATGGCTATATCGACTCGGCTGTTGATGCTAATTAAGAATATATATACTTTATGGGGTCGGAGATGTCTCCTTCTATGCGTTACACATTTCACGACAAAATTATAATATCCTCTGCAAGGGTATAAAAACGAGTACAAATATGCAATGTATCTATGTAAAACCTTCAGAGCCTTGAAAGAAGAGTTTTATATATATGAACGTTTTACCATTTCCGAAAAGAAGAACATTAAAAAACACTCAAGAGCAAGTGTAAAGCAGCGAAGTGCGCTAGGCGTAAAAAATGAATATTGCTTTAACTGCCGTTCAGGCAAGCATAAACGTAAAGATTGTACAACCAAAATGAAAGTTTTAAGTGTAATCAAGGCGACCACATTTCACGTGACTGTCAGGATAAAGTAGATAAAGTTGATAATGTTCGGATTAATGACATTGAAGTTGACTGTCTTGTTGAATAATGATCAGATGTGACCAAAATCAAAGAGAGTGTTGTGAAAAGCATAAGAAACATGTAACTTATTAAAGGCCCATCTACGCGCGGTCTTGGCCACATTACAACTAAGCCCATTGGATGCTTAACTGCAGAGGTTGTGGTTGACAAGTTGCAAACGACTCAGAAGTTTTGGTCGTCCCCTGTGCTTAGATCGATTACGATGTTCTTTTGGGGCATGATTTTATCAAAAGATTTCGTTTGGTCGCCGATATCAAAGGCTACACATTTTTTTAACTGGACGCAGATCCGATATCGAGAGATTACTCTGTTCTCATATATAATGTCACCCAAGAGCCAGCTTATGTAGCTCCGACGCAATATCTCAAGGATGTTGAAGAAATGATAGATAGCAGCTACGAGACGCCCACAGAGGCAAAGTAGTGCCCAATTCAGTTAAAGCTAATCCCCGATCAAGCCACTTCATCATTCACCGAGTCTACTAGCGGCAGATGAATCCAACGCTGTAAAGAAACAGGTCGAGGATTGGGTCGAGCAAGGAATCGTCGTCTTCAACTGTAGCGAGTAGAGTTGTCGTCGTAAAAAAGTAGAAATAGAAAGTTAAACAGCATGGTTTTAGTGGATTGATTCCACGTGTATCCGAACACCGATGAGATATTGGAGAACCTACAGCGGGCCAACTGGTTCACCATAATGGACCTTGAAAATAGGGGTTTCCATGTGCCCATTGAAAGGCAGAGCAAGGAATATACAGCCTTCGCCACAAAGGAAGTTCTTTTTGAATTTAATAAAGCGCCTTTAAAAACTCGTCAGCAGCGTTCATTCGGTTCGATATCTATATATTTCAGGAACTGATCAATGCGGATGTGTTGCAGCTTTATATGGACGACATAATTTTTTACGCCACGCCGCCCAATATATGTATGCATATAACAAAGTTGGTTCTGGAGACAGATGCGCAATTTTCTCTAAAGATTAAATGGAAGAAATTTAGCTTCATGCAACCATGCATAAACTCTCTTGGCCATATTATCGAGGATGGGCGAATCTGGCCTGGCAAAGAAAAGACAACAGCGGTCAACTATTTTGCTACGCCTAAGGACATTAAGGCAGTACAAGCTTTTCTGAGGCTCACCGGCTTTTTCAGAAAATTCATTCCTGGGTACGCATAAGTTGCACGGCCGCTCACGAGTTTACTCAGGATGGAAGCGGTGTTCATTGGCGAGGCAGAGCAACAGTCGCTGCAAATCTTGTAATCAAAACTATATCACATATTTATTCACGTGAAGCGTCAACGGAGCTCCACACGGATGCGTCTAAGGAAGGATTCGGTGTTGGGGATCCAATTTAATCTTGCCACTGACTGTGTAGCGTTTAAACAGACAACTAAAGCAGACATACCGAGAGAAGTTTCACAGTGGATCCTGTATATGGATGACCTCACATTCAAAATCGTACATCGTGATAGAATGAGACACGTGGACTGTCTGCGCCGTTTTCCGCAGACGTGCATGTTCGTGACGACAGAGTTAACAGCTCGAATAAGGAGGGCGCAACAAGATGATGACTTCATCAAAGCCGCTGTAGAGATCTTGAAGCAACGCCCATACCAGGACCATAAGCTTAAAGGTAGGACCATAAGCTTCTGTTCAGAGTCGTCGATGGCAATGAGTTGCTTGCTATTCTGAAACTAATGGAACGAGAAGTGATTCAAAGGTCGCACAAAGATGTTCGTTTTCCAACGGCCAAAACAATGCACTCGATCCAGCAGCAATGCTCAACGAGAACAAAGTTGAGCATGTGTGGACGACGACGGGTGTTGCGAGAGGCAATGGCCAGATTGAGCGAGTACGCCGTTCGATTTTGAGTGTTATCGCGAAGTTCTCAAGCCATGAGTCAACAAAGTTACATAAGTATGTGCCACAGGCCCATAAGGTGATTAATTCGCATGTGAATGCCACGTTGAAAGCGTCGCTATTCAAAGTTATGTTAGGAAGTAAAATGCAAAGCCAAGCTGAAGGTCGAGTGTAAGAGATACTCAACGAAGAGTTACTTGCGCAATTTAACGACGAGCGCCAAAAATTTGCATGACCAAGTGAAGCAAAACATCGAGAATTCGCAACAGGTCGATAAGCGGAATTATGATAAAATACGTCGAGCTGAGCTTATGAGTTACTAAGTCCGCGGATTTCTCCAAGTCTGCTCTGCTCAACATCACAAATCAGACTATCGATAATTTCTTATTACTAAGAAGTCAATATATGTCTTATACTTCTATCGTATACTCCTATCTACTTTTGACTTTTGACAAATGCTCTACATAATCAGAAACAGTGCTTCAGTGATTTGGGAAATTCCACCCACAACGGTGGTTAATTACCCAAAAACGTTAGCTTGGAACTTTTTTGTTTACTATGCTGTAATGTTGGCGTTAATTGTAGTATATATATTAAATATCTTTCATTTGATAGCTATCGCCACTTCCCTGCTACCACCACATAGTTATAAATCAACTATTAACCGATTTGTGTTGCCAACCAATTAAAGCCACAATTTAAATGCAATCGACTTTTGAGAACATACAAATATTCTTTATAATATCAAAATTTCATCAAAATCAGTTAAGAAACACAAAAGTTATTAAGGAAACCATGTGCTTTATATATTGTCAGCGGAAACTAGGGTAAATTGCATGAAAGTTTGTCTACAACCACACACGCACGCACACACACACACATTAACGCGTCTTTATTGAATTCTATCATCAGCATAGCATGTGCTGCTATTTTAGTTGTTTTTGTTTTCATCAATTATAAGTTGGGGGTTTCGCTGTTGGATATAGACGGCAGCAAGTAACGTGGTCTGTTGCGAGTTCGAGTCCTATAGAAGGAACTTTTTATTTCAATTTAGTTTTTATTTATTTATTACTGCTGAAGAACGCGTTGCACGAACTGCATTTGGCGTTGAAAGAAGAGGAGAGCAAACTCCTGACTAGAGCGTCCTAGTTGTTTTGTTTTGATGTTATGTAGATGGTGTCTTACACTTTTTGTGTTTTCTCTTGTTTATGCTTTTGTAATTTGTCCTTTCAATTGGTCTAAATTCTTTATCGTTTGTGATTGTTATTTACTTTATTGTGGGTGTCTTATGGGACAGCCACAGTAATAACATTTTGCAAAGTCAGCCGTTATTACCGTTATGTAGTGATGTGCGCTCACTACTGGGTAGTTTATTATACCCTGAGCCCATTAAAAATGGATATAAAGATATATAATGCATTTGTTCAAAATCCAAATGTATGTAACAGGCAGAAGGAGGCATCTCCGATCTCATAAAGGTCTTTCCGTATGTATGAACGCAAGGATCTCAGAACCTATAAGAGATAGAGGGTTGAAATTAGATGTAGGTGTTCCTGTGCCTGCGCAGATATAGTTTGTTTCCGATAATCAATAACTTACTCCGTTTCCAAGCAATCGATAAAAATCGATATCGATATCCTGTTTTTCGGGCAATTTTGGTAAATAATAAGAGCTAGAGTCACCAAACTTGACATATAACTTCTATATAGAATATATATATGCATTTGATGTTGGAAGAAGAGGGTTCAGAGTATCCCCTAGTCCCCTAGCTCCCGACTAGAGCTTCTTACTTGTTTTTTAAACCTTGAACCCATTAAAAATGGGTATAAGGGTATTTGTGCGAAATCCAAATGTATGTAACAGGCAGAAATAAGCATCTCTGACCCCATAAAGAGTATATATTCTTGATCAGCACCAATAGCCGAATCGATCTAGCCATGTCCGTCTGTCCGTCTGTCCGTCCATCCGCCCGTATGTATGAACGCAAGGATCTCAGAACCTATAAGAGATAGAGGGTTGAAATTAGATGTAGGTGTTCCTGTGCCTGCGCAGATATAGTTTGTTTCCGATAATCAATAACTTACTCCGTTTCCAAGCAATCGATAAAAATCGATATCGATATCCTGTTTTTCGGGCAATTTTGGTAAATAATAAGAGCTAGAGTCACCAAACTTGACATATAACTTCTATATAGAATATATATATGCATTTGATGTTGGAAGAAGAGGGTTCAGAGTATCCCCTAGTCCCCTAGCTCCCGACTAGAGCTTCTTACTTGTTTTTTAAACCTTGAACCCATTAAAAATGGGTATAAGGGTATTTGTGCGAAATCCAAATGTATGTAACAGGCAGAAATAAGCATCTCTGACCCCATAAAGAGTATATATTCTTGATCAGCACCAATAGCCGAATCGATCTAGCCATGTCCGTCTGTCCGTCTGTCCGTCCATCCGCCCGTATGTATGAACGCAAGGATCTCAGAACCTATAAGAGATAGAGGGTTGAAATTAGATGTAGGTGTTCCTGTGCCTGCGCAGATATAGTTTGTTTCCGATAATCAATAACTTACTCCGTTTCCAAGCAATCGATAAAAATCGATATCGATATCCTGTTTTTCGGGCAATTTTGGTAAATAATAAGAGCTAGAGTCACCAAACTTGACATATAACTTCTATATAGAATATATATATGCATTTGATGTTGGAAGAAGAGGGTTCAGAGTATCCCCTAGTCCCCTAGCTCCCGACTAGAGCTTCTTACTTGTTTTTTAAACCTTGAACCCATTAAAAATGGGTATAAGGGTATTTGTGCGAAATCCAAATGTATGTAACAGGCAGAAATAAGCATCTCTGACCCCATAAAGAGTATATATTCTTGATCAGCACCAATAGCCGAATCGATCTAGCCATGTCCGTCTGTCCGTCTGTCCGTCCATCCGCCCGTATGTATGAACGCAAGGATCCCAGAACCTATAAGAGCTAGAGACTTGAAATTTAAGATGTAGATGCTCCTAGTTCCCGCGCAGATCGAGTTTGTTTCCGATAATCGATAACTTACTCCGTTTCCATGCAATCGATAAAAATCGATGGCAATATCCTGTTTTTTGGGCAATTTTGGTAAATAATAAGAGCTAGAGTCACCAAACTTGACATATAGCTTTTAAAATAAAATATATATATGCATTTGATTTTGGAAGAAGAGGGTTCAGGCAAAGACAATATAAATACTAAGATGAGTAACGCCATACAACAAAATGCTACTATGCAGCTTGATTTTTTGAAAATTGAGAACGAAAACGAAGTCTGTAGCATTGCGCTCTCACAGCCGAGAGAACGAAAAAGCTAAAAATAGAATTCGCTCTCAGCTTCGGCTCTGTGACGGCCGTGCAAGCAATTAAGTTTGTATGCGTGTGAATATACATACATAACAGCATATTTGAATGTGTGGTTAATCACTGCTCTGGCAATGTCTCTGGCTGGCAAAGAAACAATTTTCTTAGGTTTTTAGCGCAGATCACGACTTACCCAAAATTTCTGTTGATATATGAATGCATTTTGTGTACTGAGGTTGGCTCCGTACAAAATATGTATTTTTAAACCTATGCAAATATTTATGTAACTTTTTATATTTGAAATTATTAATTAAATTATTATTATTTTTAAGTTATACAAAATAAATTAAGGAAATAAAAGTGCAAATTTGTTGTTTTCAAAGATACATTTAATTTATTTTTATTTCATTATTTTTTGTTCAAATTATAAAGAACAAAGTCGCCGCTCGAATTAGCTACCGATGCAAAATCGGTACCCAGGGAACACCGCGAGGGCGCCATTATAATTATAATAGGGGTCATAGCTAAATATTACCTTCGAATCGACTTGAAATGTAATTATATTTTTTAGCACTCTTTTTATTTTTTAGTTGGAGAATAAAAATAATATTAATTTAATTTAAAGAAATTATGTAAGTATTTGCATCGACTTGGAAATACATATTTTCTGCGGAGCCAACCTCAGTACACAAAATTCATTCATATACACAAATTTGGGATAGGTCAGGATCTGCGCTAGAAAACTAACAAAATTAATTTCTTGCCAGCTAAAGCCAGAGCAGTGAATAAGAACACATACATACATACTTTAAAGTTCTTATGCATGTATAATTTACGCATACAACGAAAGGTGCACGCACGCTATTGGCTGAGACAAGAACTCTTCTCGAGCATACACTGTCCAAAAAGAAAGGTGAAATCATTCTGTTTTCTTAACATAGTTATTGCGCAAGAAGCGCCTTGTGTAAAAATTATATAAGTTCTTTCATTTTTCTGTAAAATTATTTGTTAATAGCTAGGGTAATATATCATTTAAATAAAGCATGCATTTCATAGATAAAGCACAAGCAGTTTGCGTCTATCGTAAGTTCTAAGCTTTTTTGCTCAATGTACTTCGAAAACGAAGCGACGCAAAGCAGAATCGACCAGCTTTGCTGAAGGCAGGCTGTCGACTTACTTCGTAGCTCGTGTCAGCATCAGCAAGCCGCGACTTCAGCATTCGTTCGTCTGGTCTTTGGAGAACGAACAACCAGTCGGCAGGCATGCCGTACGAAGCCTCAAAGGCCAGATGAAAGGCCAGGCTAGAAATTTTGCGTCGCATTCAAATGTATGGGCGTTACTCATCTAAGTGTTTATATTGTTTTTGGTTCAGGGTATCCCCTAGTCGGGAGCTCCCGAATAGAACCTCCTACTTGTTTTTATTGCCCAAGGGTCAATGTTAACGGACTACTAGTGACCTGATGGGTCGAAGAATAAAAAAAAAGATGTTTATTACACCAAATGACAATTATTTCGTTCGCAATTCTACATTAGAGCAATTTAGCTTAACGCATTTAGATACTTAACAAAAAAATATATTATTTATTCTTTATTTTCACTAACAGATAAATGTTATCTTAAGAACTTTTAGATTTGCGTTCCGAATATGAACTATTATAATTATCTATCTGTTTCAGGTGCTTAGAAAACCTCGGTCTGATAGAGCTTGCGTCAAAATGGAGTGAAGTTTGAGCTGCGTTGAATTGTTAATGTGTACGAGAAGGGGACAGTTTGATTTTAACAAACGTCGATGCTATTACCAGACTGTGGGCTTACAGCATTTGGCATGCTTATACACCTATGCTTAAATGCTAAGGTATGTAAAAGTGTGGGTCAACAATCGTTATTCCCACCAAATGATCTAATTGCCTATGTAGTGTTGACAGCAGTTTAGTGTTTGAGTTTTACTGACGCACTCAAATCGTCAAGTCAGATATAATATTCTGCTGTAAAATTCTCTGTTAAGTAGTGTCTCGAAAATAGAAAAATAAAAAGATATTTTTGAAAGAACAATCTATTAATGATAAAAGTAATAACATGAGTTATGCCTATAACGATTATAATTTGGACGAAAGTAAAGAGGTCTGGAAAGAGGACAGAGAAGACGGAAGTTATAGAGCAAAATGTAAATCAGAAATATTGAAATATTGTGTTTTCAAAAGCATCGGTATTGCAGTATTTGGCAAGCTTGGTAGGCGTGACGAAGTAAGAGGTCTGGAGAGAGGACAGAGAAAAACGGAAGTTATAGAGCAAAAAGTAAATCAGAAATATTGAACGAATTGAGTTTTCAAAAGAATCGGTATTGCAGTATTTGGAAAGCTTGGTTGGCGTGACGAATCGGCTCAAAATCCACTCCCGGAACGCGGTTTGCAGATGTGCCGCCGTGGCTCCCCTGAGAGGGACCAGCTCCACCCATATCGAGAAAGCGGCATGAAACACCAGTAACATGGTGTTGCCATGTTTCGACCGTGGAAGGGGTCCGACGAAATTCGCGCAGAGTACTGCCGTTGGCTCTGCCACCTGCCTTGTCAGCATGAGTCCAGCCGGTTTGAGTTGCTTGGTCTTAAACTTTTGGCAGGTTTCGCAACACATCACGTACTTGGCGGCGTCACGGAACATACCCGGCCAGTAGTACCTTTGGGCTAGCCTCGACACTGTTTTCCTCACGCCTTGATGACCGTGGGAGCATCATTGCATAGCGCCAATAACCTCTACCGTTGACCGCTGGCCACACATAGCTTTCAGGGAATGTAGTCTTCGCCAGATGGTCCGCTATCACATCGAACCGGTAGCCTTCTAGATAGTAACGCAGCTTCCGTATCGACCAAACGATTGGCAGGCAATCTTTCTCGGTGGCGGAATAATTCCATTCGGCCATCAGCAACTTTCTGCTCGCGTACGCTATAATCCGCTCCTGCCCTTCTATCGTCTGCGTTAGCACTGCGCCGAGGTCGTACTCGCTCGCGTCAGTCTGTAGGACGAATTTGACGGAACAGTCCCTATATATACTGTATGGGGTCGGAGATGCTACCTTGTGCCTGTTACATACATTTGCATTTTGCACAAATACAAAATACCCTTTTACCAAAGACAATATAAACACTTAGATGAGTAACGCCCATACATTTGAATGCGACGCAAAATTTCTGGCCTGGCCTTTCATCTGGCCTTTGAGGCTTCGTACGGCATGCCTGCCGACTGGTTGCTCGTTCACCAAAGACCAGACGAACGAATGCCGAAATCGCGGCTTGCTGATGCTGACACGAGCTACGAAGTTAGTCGCCAGCCTGCCTTCAGCAAAGCTGGTCGATGCTGCTTTGCGTCGCTTCGTTTTCGAAGTACATTGAGCGAAAAAGCTTAGAACTTACGAACATTTTGTGTACTGAAATTGGCTCCGCAGAAAATATGTATTTCTAAGTCGATGCAAATATTTACATAATTTCTTTAAATTAAATTAATATTATTTTTATTCTCCAATTAAGAAATAAAAGAGTGCTAAAAAATACAATTACATTTCAAGTCGACTCGAAGGTCATATTTAGTTATGACTCCATTATAATTATAATGGCCTCCTCGCGGTGTTCCCTGCGTACTTTGTTCTTAATAATTCGAACAAAAAATAATAAAATAAAAATAATAAAAATTAATTAAATGTATATTTGAAAACAACGAATTTGCACTTTTATTTCCTTAAGTTATTTTGTATTACTTAAAAATAATAATAATTTAAATAATAATATCATATATCAAAAATTACATACATATATATTCGCATCGACTTAAACATACAAATTTTTTTGTACGGAGCCAACCTCAGTACACAAAATGCATTCATAAATCAACAGAAATGTTGGGTAGGTCGTGATCTGCGCTAAAAAACTAAGAAAATTGTTTCTTTGCCAGCCAGAGACTTTGCCAGAGCAGTGGATAACAACACATTCAAATATGCTGTTATGTATGCACGGCCGTCACAGAGCCGAAGCTGAGAGCAAATTCTATTTTTAGCTTTTTCGTTCTCTCGGTTGTGAGAGCGCAATGCTACAGATTTCGGGTTCGTTCTCAATTTTCAAAAAGCCAAGCTGCATAGTAGCATTTTGTTGTATGGCGTTACTCATCTAAGTTTTTTTTGTCTTTGGTAGGGCTCGAACTCGCGACAGACCGCACCACCTGCTATGCCTCTACTCAGCAGCCGCACCAACAATTAAGTACTTATGATAAAAAAGGAACTTAAATAACATTACAAAAAAAAGATGCAATTACCATGCTGTTAGAATGCGAAGCAGACGCGCATGAATGTGTGTGTGTACATGTATACAGAAATTCTTAAAGCTGCTGCCCCATTCAATTGCGCAGTTGCATATAACTGTGGTTTTTCTTAGTCGATCTTTATGACATTTTCTACAGTATATCTTATTGTACCATAGAATATTTGTGTATTCTGAATAAGTCAATTGCATTTAAATTGTGGTTTAAATTGGTTGGCAATAAAATTTCGGTTATTAACTTGATTTATAGCTCTGCGGTGGTAGCGGGGAGGTTGCGATAGGTATGAAATGAAAGATACTTGAAATATCTATAATATTTTAGAAGCAACATATCATGTTTGGTGGCTCTAGCTCTTATTATTTACCCGATTTGCTAAAAAAAAAAACAGGATGTCGATATCGATTCTTATCGAGTCTCTTCTTCAAGTCTCTAGCTCTTATGGGTTCTGAGATCCTTGCGTTCATACATACGGACGGACGGACGGACGGACAGACAGACGGACATGGATAGATCGACTCGGCTATTGGTGCTGATCAAGAATATATATACTTTATGGGGTCGGAGATGCTTTCTTCTGACTGTTACATACATTTGGATTTTGCACAAATACAATATACCATTATACCCATTTTTAATGGGTTCAGGGTATAAAAAGTCGAAATAACTATGCTGTTAGAATGCGAAGCAGACGCGCTTGAATGTGTGTGTGTAGATGTCTACAGAAATTCTTATAGATGCTGCCCCAATTAATTGCGCAGTTGCATATAAATTTTTTTTAAGTATACCTTATTCTACCATAGAATATTTGTGTATTCTGAAAAAGTCAATTGCATTTAAATCGTGGATTAAATTGGTTGGCAATAAACTTGTGTTATTAACTTGATTTGTAGCTGTTTGGTGGTAGCGGGGAGGTGGCGATAGGTATAAAATGAAAGATACTTAAAATATATATAATATTATAGAAGCAACATATCATGTTTGGTGACTCTAGCTTTTATTATTTACCCGATTTGCTCAATACAGGATGTCGATAGCGATTTTATTCCATTGCTTTGAAACGGAGTATGTTATCGATTATCGGAAACAAGCTCGATCGGCGCAGGCACTAGGAGGACCTACAGCTAAAGTTTCAAGTCTTTAGCTCTTATAGGTTCTGATATCCTTGGACAGACAGCTATTGATGCTGATCAAGAATATATATACTTTATTAGGTCGAAGATGCTTTCTTCTACCTGTTACATGCATTTACATTTTGGCCAAATACAATATTTCCTTTTTGCCCATTTTTAATGGGTTCAGGGTATAAAAAAATGAAGTCGCATTTCTGCAAGGGTAATCATCGTCAGATTGTCAAAGAATTTTGAGAAAATGCCATAAATTGAAAAATGTTAAATTCTTGCGACTTGCTGATTGTGCACACGATATTATTAAAGGGGTTGGCCTATTCATGGTCAAAATTGCTATTTTCCATTTTTGTTGTTAATAAGGGTACTTAAACGTTGCGTATGTGTAAGAAAACTGTTCGGGTCTGCCAAGCAAACAAACTTACTCACTTTTCTATATGGATGGAAGCACTAATGCGTTTGTGTACCTGCTAGTTGCTCTCTGCTCTCTGTGCTTGCTTGGCCGGCTCAAAAAGTTATGCACAAATGCCAACGATTAGGTACCCTTTCAATATAAATAGCAATTTTGCCCATGAACAGGCTAAGCTCTTTAATAATATCACACAACTGATCAATTAAAAGAGTGTGCGTGTACATAAGCAGCAAGTCGCCAAAATTGAAAACTTTCAATTTTTAGTCTTTTTTTAGAGCTCTTGAAAACTCCGACGGTGAAGAGATACGACTTAGATATTTTTGTATTGTAAGCACAATAGGTCCCCACAATAAACATAAAATAATTATAAATATTTAATTTAGGTCAATTTAATGTCTATAAAATAAATATAAATATAATTATTTTCATTTTGCCTGACTGAACGAAGATAAACATGACAGCGCATTTGATTGTGTGGGCCCATTGCTACCACAGGCACAAAGGGCACACAATTGAAGTATTGCGACAAATACTTTGATCTACTTGTGCGCACATCAACCCAACTCAAACATATGTTTATATGTTTGTAGATCATGGCGTAGGTTTGAGCGGTTGAGCGGAGTGGACCTTAAGAGTTAAATGTAAAAGTTGTGAAATAAAATATATTAAGAAACCAAAAAAATTTTGTGGATTTTACAAGTGTGTTCGTTGTTTCAAAAAATATTTTTAAGATAACTCAACGAACAATCAGACTTCATTTTCCTCCCACAAGACATGGAAAGTCAATCCACATCGGATTTCAATATCATATAGCTCTCATAAAATCGATTGGTCAAGATATTATGTTATGTATTAACAATGTTTGAATGTTGAATATTTACTTATTGCAGGGTAGTACACAAATGCCGCAACATTTTTCCATTCCACTTAGATTTTTTTCGGCCTCTCTCATGTCAGCATTAATTTGATCCATTCCTTCCTCAATTCGATCAAGTTGCTCTAAAAAGAAGTATAAATCATACTTATTACATTGATTTTTAACGTAATAAAAGAGGTGTGTACCATAGATTTTAGGTAAAATGATTGAAATAAAAACCATGTGCGAAATGTGCCCATAGGTAAATGGATTTGAAAATTTATTGTAATAAATTTTGTTGTATGAGTGTCACATGCAAATGTATAATTGACTATTAAAATATACATTAACGTTAGACTTGAAGTCCATCCAACAGATGGGAACATTGACAGTGGCGTGATATTTAGGGTGAATTGTTTATGTCTACCAAAGGGGGACAGTTTGATCTTGACCAATGTTGATGTTATCACCAGGCTCTTTGTTTACAATATTAGAAATGTTTATACTTGTGCTTATGCTTATGTGCTAAGTTATGTTAAAGGGTGGGTGCGGCTATGGATATGTCACTCCCCCAACCATAAGAAAAGTGCCTGTCCTCAGGTGTTTAAGTTTGGATATATTGTAACATTTTCTTCTTTTACAATTGGTGTATCTCCTATATTGTAGGTGTTTCTTCTACTTTGTGTTTTTTATATTTTATAATTAATTTTTTAGGTATGCTTTAGAACTTATGTGTCAAATACAGTGTTAAACTTATTAATATGATTACAAATATGGTTATTGTAATTATCTGGGATACATTGTTAAATTTTGTATGTTCATTTATAATTTGTTTCGTTTGTACAAACGAAAGTGGTTCTAATTTTATAACATCATTGCTTACGTAAATGCTTTGAGTATAATCTAACATATTGTTTGAAATTGAAATTTCATTAATTTGCAGTGAACAATTAAAGATTTTTATTATATTGTTTCCTTCTATTGTTATTTCGTTATTTATACAATTGTATATTTAATATAGTTTTTGGTAAATTCCAAGTTAAAATTATACGTAGTTGATTTGAAAATTTTGCAAAATTTTAGTATAACTACATTCTGATGTTATTTGGTTTAAAATTCCTGTCAAACATTCATTATTAATTAATTTTTTTGTTTCTTTGCTAAGTATAAACTTTTTTGTCTTGGGTAAAATATTTTTCATGAGCTATTTCTGTCAATATGTTATTATTATTATCCGGGTCTGGAATTATTTCGAATACCGGGCTTTTTATTACTTCTCGAGGAATATGGGATACTATCAGTATTTCGTTTGTATCTGATTTAAACCAAGTGGAAGTTTTTGTATTCAACAATTTCTCAGAATTAACATGCAACAAATAGTCATGTTTTAGTAATTTTGGGTTAAAAATGCCTAATGTTGTGAGCTGCATTCCCATCTCAATGTCTTCTATATATTCTGTAAAGTGTTGTAAGTTAAATATAAGGATATCAAATTTCTTTCCTTTTTGTTTCTCTTGATCTAGCTCGTTCATGATTTCTATTCCTTTGTTTATAGCTTCTATTATGTAATTTAATTCGTTAACCTGAACGCTGTTTTTTGCTAAGTTGCTTATTTTTTGTTCAATTTCTGTTTTGTCTTCTTGATCTGTTCCAAATAAGTATTTATATACTGTTCCTACTATGTTAACTAAGCCTCTTTTGCTGCGTTTGGCTATTTTTGAACCGTTTATTTCTCTGTTTAATTTTTCTACTAGGTATTCGATTTGTATAAGGTTATTGCATTCTTTACTTTGTTTCATTAAATTGTTAAAAGTTTCTTCGGTTTTTGTTATATTAACCGTTAAATAATGGAATTCGTAATCTGTCGGAATGTCTATGGTTCCTGTTTTAAATATGAGATAGCCGTTATGGGCTTTGATAGGATTAATTTCAATGCGTTGTGCATTTATATGGTTTACAATTATTGATAGTAATATTATAATAATTTGTTTAAGCTGGTGCTTGTATGTTTTGATCGCTGTCTGTTGTTGACCTGTAATTGTTATATTTGCTTTGATTAGTCTTCTTTTTCTTTTTGAATTTGGTTTTGTAATGTGTTATCTTCCTGCCTCTGTTTGTTTCCTCAAAATGTTTGTCGTCGATTTGTCTTAGTTCTCCTGTTTTCTTGAATGGGGTTGTCGTCTTTGATTTAACTAATGGTAAATGTTTGCATCTAGTGTCAATTTCATAAATGTTCGTTTTTTGTTGAGGTTATTTATTAGTTTTTCTTTATTAGCTTGAGTGTCATACTCTGGTGTACCTGTGTATATGAATATGTCCGCTGGTGTTCTGTTAGTCGTTTTGTGCTTAGTTTTATGATTGTACGAGTAGAGTATAGTTTCAAATTTTGTAAGTTTATTTTCGACGTCTGAGTCGCTGTTAATGATTCTTAATTTTTCGTTAACTGTCTTATGAAATCGTTCTACGTCGGATATACCATTTTTACTAGTTTTTATATTAATATTTACTGCTTCTGATTTTAGCCATAATTGTAAAGATGTGCACATAAAAGCTGAGTCTTTGTCTGCTTTTATTTCGATAGGTTTACCCATTTGGTTGAACACTTGTAATATAGCTCGTTTGGTTTCTAACCAGTCTCTACTTTTTATTTCTATTAATGATGCAAATTTTGAATAGATATCAATGCAAGATAAAAATTGTTTATCTCCTACTATGTAAAAATTCATTACATATTTATAAGCGGTTTCCGGAGTTATTTTGAAAGTTAATTTTGTATCCCTGTGTTCTGTTTTTGCGATGTTGCAAGTCTCACATTCATTTATTAGATTTTGAATTAAATTTTGATAATCTGGGAAATAGTGACTTTTGTTTCGTTCTCGGTTCCTTTTTCAAAATCTATTTGTCGATTATAATAATTAAGAGGTCTTTCTGTGATTTGTAAATGGTTACTGTTGTCTTCTTGAGCACTATGTATTGTTGCTCTTGTGCTAATTGTATCTTCGCCTTAGAAGTTTTCGTTTAATTGAATTCTGGACAGAGCATCTGCAACATAATTTTCTTTTCGTGGGACGTATTTAATTTGGAAATCAAACTCATTAAGCTTGATTTTCCTACTTTGTAATTTCATGTTAGGTTCTTTCATGTTATTTAACCAGACGAGTAGACCACTCGGATTTGAAATTGTCGACCAAAGAGATAGGACCTAAAGTATTTAGTGGCCCAAGCGATTGCTAATAATTCTTTTTCAATCGTTGAATAATTTAACTCATGCTCGTTGAGAGTTCTACTTGCATAGCATATAGGCTTATGCTCTTGCGAAAGGACGGCACCTATTGCCATATTACTCGCGTCTGTAGTTAATGAAAATGGTTTTTCGAAGTTTGGATATATTAACATTGGGTCGGATGTTATGAGTACTTTTAGCTTTTCAAACGCTAGTTTGTAGTCTCTGTCATTTATATTGATTTTTGCTCCCTTTTTAATTTAAGTGTTAATGGCTTTACTATATTAGCGAAATTTGGTATAAATTTCCTATAGAAACCACATAATCCTAGAAATGATTTAATTTCTTTTGGGATTGGGAATTTGACAATTGCTTGTATCTTGTTGGGATTTGGTTTTATACCCTCAGTTGTGATGTTGTGACCGAGAAATTCAGTTTCTTTTCTCATAAACTCGCATTTATCCAACTGTAGTTTTAAGTTAGCTTCTCTAAGCTTCTTAAATACCTTGTGTAGCGACAAAATGTGTTCCTCCAATGAAGTGGAGAAAATAATTTGTATGGACGCTTGTAAATTGGGTCCTCATGTTTTGTTAGAATTTTGTGTTTAATTGTACTAGTGAAAGTCAAATTGTCACCTTCATGGTACTGGATTTCACGAAATTCATGTAAAACTTTTTTAATTTTTTCTTTTTCTTCTGAGTTTAGGTGCTCTAGGGTGTTGAGGGTGGATCAAGGCACTCTTGTGCGGTCATGTCCTCTTCGACCTCTTCGTCATTATATCTAAAACAAAAGTTAAATTCTAAGGTTACGGATGCTTGTGCATAGTCTATTTTTGCTTGACATGCTTCAAGGTATTCTCTCCCAATAATGCTCTGAGAAGTCGTGAATATAGAATTTTTGTTTGCTCGGACAAATTTTGCTTGCTCCTAATCGTATACTTTGTTTTAATTCAATAACACCATTTATGGTGTGAACCCTTAATGTTTCGTTGTAAACTGCAAAATTTAAGCGGTTTGTTTTTATTAGATTTATGGGTGAACCTGTGTCAATGACACATTTTAGAACTTCGTCATTCATAATCAATTTTATGAATGGATTTCTTCTGTTTGTTCCGAGGCTTGCTGATGAAAATTTTCGGATGTATCCATTTTCATCTGCCCACTGTTACTATCTCTTTGACGTTTAGTCGGAGGGTTTGGCGCATTCAAGCGTGAATGGGACTGACTTTGATAGTTAAAAGATTTTGGGATCTACCTTGACTTAATTTCTGTTGGAACTCGTGGTGAGCTTTCTGATTATCTTCGGACTTATTGTGCTGTTTATTTTGTGCGTGATAACTCTGATTCGTGTTGGAAAAACCACTTGAACTGGTGGTTGGGTTAGCAGTTTGCTGATAATTTCCTATGTTCCTACGATTGTTATTTTGATTTCCCCGAACATTATTATTTTTAGGTTTTTCAGTAACGCTATTTTCAAATAATCCCTCTCTTTGAACTACTTGCTTTAGTTTTTGTGCTAGGTATATTTTCTAATGCTAACTTATTTAATATAACAAAAGATTTATTTTCGAGATCCTCGATGAACTTACGGACGTTTCCTTGGTAATTCGTGTTGTATAAGCGTCGAAGGAGTTCTTCAAATGGTGTCTGCACTTTGTATTCTTCAATCAATTCGTTTCTCAGCTCCTGCCAAGTGTTGGCTGCTGTCCTTTGTGAAATTCTCTGAGTATCTCCTGTGACTTGCAATTCGATGGCTCCGTATAAGATGCTGTGTTGTCTAACATCTCGGGTTGGATAAAGGTGTAGGATGTAATCGATCCTTTTAATGAAGGCGTTTAGATTTTCCGTTTATCCGTCAAAGCTTGGCACCTGTCTTAGTTGTGAAAGGGCCTGGTTAAGGTGTTGTTCTGATAATTCCATTGTCATCTTGGTGTAATACACATTTTTTTTTGTTTTAAATAGTTTTGAGCTTGTAGGTTTGAACTTTTTTATTCTTTGATTTTGCACTTTTATTTTAGATTATAGTTTGTGATGGATTATTGTTTAAATGATTTTTTTTTTTTTGTGTGTCTTAAAAAGACCCAGTAATAACGTATTGTATGGATCAAAAGATATGCAAAGCCAGTCGTTATTAACTGTAGTAGCTTTATTGCCCAAAGGGTCAATGTTATTAGACTACTAGTCACCCGAAGGTTCTTGTGCCGATACGTATTCGAGAAAATGTTTATTACACTCCGACAACACTTTCGGTCGCGATTGTGCGTTAGATCTGGGAATTAATTATCCTTTACTTTTTCCCGACGTATCCTACCGACTGCGCCAATTAAGTTTTACACGTTAAGTTACTATAAAAAAATATATTTCAATTTATTATTTTAACTTAACGGCTACTTTTGTTGAGTACATTCAGATTTGCTTCCCGAATATGAACTGAATTACATATCTAACTGTTGCGGTCGCTTAGCAAACTTCGCTTTGAGAGAGTTTGAGTCAAAATTGAGTGAAGTTTGAGCTGCGTCAGCAATTATGCGTGGGATAGTGCTCTGATGGAAACATTGACAGTGGCGTGATATTTAGGGTGAATTGTTGATGTCTACCAAAGGGGGACAGTTTGATCTTGACCAATGTCGAAGTTATCACCAGGCTCTTTGTTTACAAGTTATGTTAAAGGGTGGGTGTGACTATGGATATGTAACTATATATATGCTACCTCCATAAAGCTATAAATCAAGTTTAAAACTAAACTTGTATGGCCCACCAATTTTAGCTACAATTTCAATGCAATTGACTTTTTGAGAATACACTAATAAGCTATACTGTAGAACATTTCATTAAGATCGGTTAAGAAAAAACCAAAGTTATGTTTTACTGTGCAATTGGGTGGGGCGCAAATCCCAAAAATTCGGAGTCTGCTTCTGTCTGCGGCATTGCAATTGCGATTTTTTTTTGTTCTGCTCTTTTAATTCTTTTTTTTTCCAATAAAACCACTAGCCATATAGATAAACCAAATAGCCTTTTTATTGAAACAAAATAAATCGCAACGAGGGAACCCCAAGGGTGCCTGCGATCATTTTAGTGTGCCCAGACAGAGTATGAATGCTGAGAGGGGCAGCCAAACGCCGGCCTCAACAGCCTAAAGATCAGTATGAAGCCGCATCTTAATTGACCTAAATTAAATACTTATATTTATTTTCTGTTTACTGTAGGGATATTTTGCTTAAAATACAAAAATATCTAAGTCGTATTTTTGCAAGGGTTATTCATCGTCGACTTGTTGAAGAATTTTAAGATAAGCCCAAAAATTGAAATGGTCGATTTTTATTTCGTGTTGCTGGTGCATACGCACACTCTTTCGAGTAAGCAGTTGTATGAAATTATTAAATGGTAAAATTTTTCCATACAACAGGTTGATTTTAGACCGATCCTATGGCAACTATTTGATATAGTGGTCCGATCTTAATAGGATTTTGCATATATATGAGGAGCATACTAAAACTAATAACTAAAACCTACAACATACAACTTAATCTTGACCGATCGTTCTTAAGGCAGCTATATGATATAGTGGTCCGATCTTAATTTCAATTGTTTTAGACATTTGTGCTGCGTGAAACAGAAAGAGGGACTACTGTTAGATTTTATAGAGATAGATTTTAAGCTGAGAGACTAGTTCGAATGGAAACAGACAGACGGGCATGGCCTTATCGACTCGGCTGTGTTACACATTTCACGACAATATTATAAAACCCTCTGCAAAGGTATATAAAACAAGGACCGTGCCAGTCGGCCAAGCTTACACACCCATTAATGAAAATATCTTTGTCTCACGACAAACTCTTGATCATCTCATTCGCACACATTTGTGTGTTTTTTTATTTCTTTTTTTTTTTGTCTGTTTGTTAACCCTATGGTATAATAAAAAATATACTTATCATTTAATGTTAAGGATATAGTTGGGGGGAAAGTGATGATAAGGTAGCGTGGATTTCCTGCGGAAACGCCGCAAAGCCAGCAATAATGCATGTTGCAAGCAGGCATGCTGGTGCTTTCTAAATATTCTCCGCTCCCCGTCTGTTGCGTTCAACTCTCCTAAGTCGCAGGAGTTCCTGTTCCTGACCAGGTTGTCCGCCGTGATATGTCTGCCCATGTTGACCTCCAGACAGGAGCTGCGTTAAGTAGATATAAGTGTTACCATACTTGCGGTTTATACAGGCTTCTAAGTTTGGGATAAGCCTATGTGTCCAGCGTCCTGTAGATGAGCGATCCCAACGTGCTTGCCATCGTTCCATGCTTTGCATCCTTGCTGCAATGTGAATCGAGTTTGCTGTGCTGTTACCATTAAGAGCTATGTAGCAAATTACCGATTTGGTGGCCAGTTCAATAAGCGGGACCATCCCTGCGATAACCAGCGCTAATTCATCTGATACTGTCCGGAATGCGCAGCTGGCCCGTAGAGCGCTTAGGCGATATATTGAACTTACGCCATGGACATAGCTAGGAACAGCCATTACTCTGCTTCACATGGGGGACGCGTACATTATTACTGCTTTGTTTACGGTCATGAGAAGACGCGTCTCTGCTGTTTTGGTCCTCAAGTGTTCAGCATAATCCTGGATAGCGGTCGACAGGATTCTGCTGCTTTTTTGTGCACATACTGCAAATGTTCTCTGAAGGACATCCTTTTGTTTAATATTTAGAGTGATGATGAGGCAGATCTTGGTGCCGCTTTTCCATCTCGATGCTTAGATGGCGTTTGTCTGGCCTCGGTAACTGGACCAACATGTTGAGTTTACATATTGAGGAGAAAATTCTCTCCTTTGGCCACATGTTTAAAAGATGCGCGAACTGCGCGGGCTGTAGGCACATGGCCAGTTTTAGCGCTCGGTTGGGAATTCCATCCGGACCTGGCACCTTATTGGGCTTCAGACTTCTCGCGATCGTAAGCACCTAGTCGCCTAAAATTTCGTTGATTAGCACCGGTGTGGCTACTGCGTGGCTCGATGGGCGGGTTTGCGTATGCAATATGGCGGGCCTTGTTAGGAATAGTGTTTCCACAATCAGCTTCAGCTCACTTGGGTTAGTGGGTTGCGTTTACTTTCCGGCGTGAGATCATTTTACGACAGTTTTATACGCCTTGGCCTAAGGATCATATTCGGCTAGTTCGCTAAGTTCCCGAAAACATTCTCGCTTACTATCTCGAATGGTCTTCTTTAGTAGTCTTCTGGCCTTCTGATATGCCAGTTGCTCTACAGCATAGTGGGGTCCACGTCTGGTTCGCTGGTATCTCCTTTTGGCTTGGATGCAGATCCGCCTTGCTTCGACAATATTCTCGTTCCACCAGTATGTGGGGACATAGTGGCACCGAAACGTTTTCCGAATTTCATCGTCTTTCATCACAGGCACGTGTTCATTGAATTGCCATTTGGGAGGCTCTACTCTCTGCGTTGCCGGCTTATGCGTTGCTAAATACCCATTTTGTTGCGCCGAAAAATGACGAGCTGGCGAATGTGAGATCGATACCACCCTGACTGAAGGCGTTTTCCGACCCGATTTAATAAGGCTATATCCGGGGTTGTGGAGCTTTCCAACAGGAAACGTTAGTTGCTTGGCTGCCCCATTCCTCTGCCCAGGCGTTTGTGACCTTCCGCCCCCTGCCTCGTCTAATATTGCGTCTAGTGTAGCTTGAAACTCGCTAAGCTGCATGCTCGGGGACAGGTAGCATCTGAATATCCACAGGCGGCCATATTGTGTGCGTACAAACCTATTAAAGTAGTTTATGTACTCCAGCGATGTCGAAGGTTCGCCACATATCCAGAGGGCAGCTTTTCCATCCTGATCCGCGGTCCTAATCGGTCGCTGATAATGACAATATCGATACGCATTTTTCTAACAGTCTGCTCCAAGAGTGCTTGAGCAGCTATGCAAGGTTAAGGTTAAGGTTTATTTGTGTACTTTGCCGGGCGGTACGCCGGACATTTATAGCTGCCTATTCTCATTTCCATGTGCAAAGGGTACATTTTGGTGGCTTGGAGCAGCTCTTTGCTTCGTGGTCTATATCCCCACATCTGAAGCATGCGCCTTTCAGATCGTTTCCGCTGGTGCAGCTCGCCGCAATATGCCCGAAGTCCTGGTACTTAAAGCGTCGCTTTGGTTGAGCACCCATTCGATCATCACATCGGCCTTCTCCACTAGCGTTCTGGCCTTTGGCGCTGGGAGAGTGATTGTGGCCCTTTGCTGGCCGCCAAATAGTGGTCGCAGCGATTTGACCGCTTCAATCGACAGGGATTCGTCCTTTAAGGCATCTTAAATCCCTTCGAGCAATTCTTCCTTAGTTGCCAGCTCATCCAGGTCCCTGATCTCAACCTGAAACGTCACAGTCAGCGTTCTTACTATTTTCCGGTCACCCAAAACCTTTCCTACAGCTTATTGTAGATCATTTGTGGAGTGATCCGGCTTTTATTTGAGGCGCAGCAAAAGATTTCCCTTCGCGGTCTTGCGAATGCCCTGCATGAATGCGTTAGGTGCATGAGGGCCGAGTCGCCCTTCACGAGCCTGAGCATGTCGGCATACGTATAGTCGCCCACTTCGTGGACTGTACTGGCATCGGCTCCGGTACGCTTCAGCGCTCGCTTCCGTCTATTGACTGCTGTCCAGCCCTGGGAGTTGTCTAGCCGACCAGTCGTGTTTGGGTGGGCAGGCACTGGCTGCGTGAGCACTGACTGTTTCGCGGGGTTCTGGCGCTGGTGTTTAGCCCATTCCGAAAGAGTTCGCGCTGTTCTGGCATGCAGTCAGTCCCTTAGTCCCTTGGGTGTGCCTGCACCTTTTTGGGTTTAGTTAGTTAGTGAAGGCGTCGCTTGCACTTTGCCGGACTTTGTGTCCGCTGCGCAGAGCTTGATCGCCACCTTCTGCAGTTCGTCTGCCTCCGCGAGTTCATCTCCGATCAGCCCGATGTCCGCTGAATAGCGCCGATAAGCGGTCTAGGACTATGCCCATCTTCTGAATTGTGCCTCTAAGAGTTTTTGGCAGGTCAATTCCCGCATTTGGCGGCGTGGACTCTGACGCTCTTTGCTACACTGGCGTGGCCGCCTAGTGTGGAGCTGCGCACAAAAGCCTGCAGCTCCTGCTCCTGTCTCCAGTCTGGGCACATAACAGAGCTAAACTAACAGTCTGCACAGGGCCAGAAGTTTCCCTCAGGCTTTTGACCGCTGGGAGTTATACCACTCTAACTCGTGACCCGTTTTTTATAGGAACCGCCGCGGCAACCTCTTACACCTTTTTGCTTCGGCGCATGAAGTGAGCACCGATACCGACGTCTTCGCCTGTTCTTAAGCGTGTTTATATAACGAAGCTTTCCTGCTTGGCAGGAACAGCTTAAGCCCGAAATGCCAAAAACAACATTTTGTAAAATGTGCATCAGGCAAGCAGGCAGGCAGGCACCCAACCAACATGCACACAAACTTATGCGCTTCCATTTATAAAGAAAAGTGTGTCAGTGTGCGTGGTTGGCCGGCCCGAATAGTTATCATGCACACATGAAACGTTCAGGCACCGTTACCCTTTCAACAAGTATGGGAAATAGCAATTTTACACATGAGCAGACAAATCAATTCAATAATTTCGTACAACTGCTTACTCGAAAGAGTGTGCGTGTGCACAAAAAGTTTAGTATAGTAAACAGAAAATAAAGATACATATTTTATTTAATTAGTTGTGTATGAAATAAAATTAGAAACAAATTTTCTCATTATGCCTGACTGGACGAAGAAATACATGACAGAGCATTTGCATGTGTAGGCCCATTGCTACCGCAGGCACAAAAGGCACACAATTGAAGTAAAAATCTTTGGCTCGTGACAACTGGCCTAATCTACCTGTGCGCACATTCACACATCACAAATATATGTATGTTTGTAGATTTCGGGGTTTTGTGGGAAGCTATGCAGGAAGAAAGGGATGCACACAAGAGCGTAATGAGCATTGAGTGAGAGCGAGGCACACTCTGCACATGCGTAAACACATATAAATGTATTTCGGCTGTGACATTTAAAACTGACATGCATATTTTAAGAAAAGCCTTCAGCCGCTGCGATGTTGTGCGCTGAGCGAGATGCGGCTTCATACTGATCTTTAGGCTGTTGAGGCCGGCGTTTGGCTGCCACTCTTAGCAGTCTTACTCTGTCTGGGCGCATTAAAATGTTCGCGGGCACCCTTGGGGCCCCCTCGATGCGGCTTATACTGTTTCGATAAAATAATCTATTCGTTGAGAAGAGGCCGGCCAAAGAATTTTTATTTCCTGAACCCATTAAAAATGGGTAAAAAGGTATTTGGTAAAATGGTATTTGTGCAAAATATTTCCTTAAATCGTGAGTTTAACATATTGATATTGTAAGTTTTTTGGTTTGATCTTTTTCTGTTACCTGCCGCTTGTTGTTGTGTACGCTCTTAACAATTTCTACCTTAACTCTGTTCTTACATTTGGCAGCGTTGTGCAATATTATGGTTGCAACTCATGTAGGATCTTCATAATCCTATGTTCCCCCCCTCTTTACATCTCTCTTTATCAAAGCTATATTGACAATATTAAATCTTAATCGGCCATGGTGACATCAATCTGCCACTCTCTCTATGTAAAATTAGATGATTGATGGTATACATGAAATGTACTTACGGTGGGTTAATCGGATGTATAATTCAAGACATAGATCTCTTGGTTTGATCTTCGTGCTGGACTCACTCGACCGTGATCTGCACAGGATTACACTTCCTGAAGACCATTTTATCCAACTTTGGGTGAAATCATAATAAGCGGAATGCCCTTTCGTTCATAAGCTAAATGATCTTATTCTGCAAGTCGATTGTGCCCATCTGTACAATTGTGTAGACATTGATGTTGCCATTAAACTATTTTATGATACCTTGAACTTGATTTTTAATATCTAATATTTTAATTACACAGCCCGATCTAATAGGCCTTCCTTGTTCTCAAGGGAACTAGTAAGATAAAAAAAATGTGAAGTTCGGGTGTCATAAAAAGTTTAAGAAATCGGGAAATCAATCTTTATGCAGTTGCCAGATCATTTTTTTCCAGCTTGTATTCTAAGGTACTATGCTGCAGCATTTTGTAAACCTATCTTAAAATATTTTGAAAAGTCTGTAAGCACTTAATCTTTTCCGACCATTTGCATATAATCGTTTATTATCCCTCACCATTATAGAAGTAATAAGTCCAATGTCGAAAATAGGGATGTTTCCAAATTAATAGCTTGACATAAAGCTGAAAAAATCATAACAGCTCAGCTGCAATAATGATGTAGATCTATTATTTAATCATCCTAGTATGGGTTCGTGAGGGGCTCTTCTTAAATTACTTACGCCCTAAATAACTTACCGCTCGATCGCGTCAAACGTTCCTATAACGAAGAACGTCAGTTTTTAGTTTTGAGTTTCATCAAGCAATAATGATGATCCATAAACCCTTTATATATCTTTGGTACGTCCGATACTAAGGGGAATACGCCTTATGTATCTAGTCGCCACAATATTTTGTCCATCAAAACAGAATTAAATATGTACGAAAAGAATTTTTGTCGTTGTTATTTTCTGGTTTTAATTGGGATCCTTGTTCGCGGTTACCGTTATGATTAATCTTTCTTTCTTAATTAATCGAGGAACCATGTTTGGTTTAATATTTATTCTGGGCTGACTAGCCAAATAAACTTATCTGTCCCCACTAGACAAACACGTAATTATACAACTTTAACGCTTGTTCAACTAATTATGCCTTGCATGAACCTTTGTTATGATTATAACAAGTATTATAGAGAATATTGCTCGGATTTTCCTTTTAAATTTGTCTTTTCTAAGCTATAAAGCATGGATAATCTTTTTTTTATTTCGCGACTTGTGTTGTATGCTACAAAACTGTGCCTCTCGGTCATATGGAAGTTGGTGTGCAGTGCCTTCACCTCGACTTCGCCACATCTGCCGGTCAACCTGGCTTTCCTGCCACAGAAGAAGCTTCTCCACAAGCTAGCTTCCCGCATCGATCAAGCGGCGCATCGCGGCGCTCCATCCAACAGTCTTTGGCTATTGAATTGGGTATCCAGGGCTGTGAGCTGATCGTTAAGCCATCGAAAACCAAGAATTAGACCTCCTGGCCTGTCGCCATCAATCTCCCTACACGAGTCGCATCTTTAGCGAAACCATTTCATCGGGCGATCCCCGACTAGGCCAGTGTAACCCGTACATTTGGAGTGCACGACATTATCATTAGCCAACAAATTATACTGGTCTGACTTGCCGTAGTTTACTTTTGGCAAGTGTTTTTGAGGCAGACAATTTTATGATCACTTATTATTGGTCTATACTGTATCAACGCAGCCAAATGTAACGAGAAAGAAGCGTTATCTTCGGCACGCCAAAGATCTAATACCCTTGCTGACCCAACCTTTTCATAATGCTCATAGTGCTTTGCCCCTATCTAAGAAGTACCGGGAAAATAGTAAATGCCGAGTTTGGTCAAGACATCTTGATAAACAAAATGTTTTTTAATACAACTTAATTTTCGACCGATCGTTCCTATGGCAGCTATATGATACAGTGGTCCGATCTTAATAGGATTTTGCATATATATGAGGAGCATAGTAAAACTAATAAATGCCGAGTTTGGTCAAGATATCTTGAAAAACAAATTGTTTTTTCATACAAAAACTTAATTTTCGACCGATCGTTCCTACGGCAGCTATATGATATAGTGGTCCGATCTTTATAGGATTTTGCACATATATGAGGAGTAAAGTAAAACTAATAAATGCCGAGTTTGGTCAAGATATCTTGAAAAACAAAATGTTTTTTCATACAAAAACTTAATTTACGACCGATCGATCATATGGCAGCTATATGATATAGTGGTCCGATCTTAATAGGATTTTGCATATATATGAGGAGCTTAGTAAAACTAATAAATGCCGAGTTTGGTCAAGATATCTTCATAAACAAAATGTTTTTTCATACTAAAACTTAATTTTCGACCGATCGTTCCTATGGCAGCTATATGATATAGAGGTCCGATCCAACTGCTTTTCACATATGTGCTGCGTGCAACAGAAAGAGGGAGTTCTGCAAAGTTTCATTAAGATAGCTTTAAGACTGAGGGACTAGTTCGCATAGAAACAGACAGACGGACAGACGGACATGGCTATATCGACTCGGCTGTTGATGCTGATTAAGAATATATATACTTTATGGGGTCGGAGATGTCTCCTTCTATGCGTTACACATTTCACGACAAAATTATAATACCCTCTGCAAGGGTATAAAAAGGAAGTACATAAGATAAATAGCGTATGCAACACCTATGCCTACCCACAGAGCTAAATGCGCGAACGCGCACACAAAAATGAACAAAAACACAAGTTTTAAACTAACAATATATATGTTAATTTTGTTATATTATATGATATTTATTAAGATTTCCCCTTTGTAAAGCGCTGCAGAATACATATCTTGAAGGGGCTGGGTAATCTGTTTACTACTCCTCTCAAAAATCGCGACCGTCTTGGTCCTACCAAGACTTCTCACTAATTATCTACTCTGGCGTGCGTCTCGCGTTTTTCTGACGTCTTGCATAAAAATGATAAGGCAACCGAATAGAGCCCCTAGCCAAAAGCAACCCGAGCTTTACCGAGTTGTACTTTTCTGACGACAAAAGTCGGTATCGACTGATATCGACTCTTTAGTGCCAAAAGCCTTTTTGTTATTTTTCAACTTCTACAAGAATCTTCTTTAAAGGTCGCTGCTGTAAAATAAATTAGTAAATCGATTGATTGGGGTTGATTGCAATCTTAATGCTATTGACTTTTTGCGAATATACATATATTCTAAGACATAATATAACTTGCAGCGGAACATTTGAGAGGAAACATTTGTTTACATTAGAAAGCCATAAATAAATTAACAAATATTATTTAACACAATAGGATCTACCGCCACCTTCATAAGGAATGTTCAAATAAGTGGTGTCTATATCTCGTAGTTTTCTTAAGGAATTCATTTCCGTCGGCGGAACTGTGTATTTTTTGCAATTATAAGTAATTATAATACAAAGACACAAAGCTGGGCTGAAATCGACAAAAATGTATAACACAATTTACCCAAATGATAAAACTGGTAGGTACAAATATTTAAGTTATTTTAAATTTTACGTATCTATATTGTGACATATGTACCACACGCACAACATATACCATAAGTACACATACACTCATATATCCTAATACAGCATATATAGCTATATCCACAGCAGCTAATGCCAACTCTTTACACATAAGCCGTAGCAACTAAGCGCATCACATATGTAACATGAGGCACCCTAATTTTGAACATTAAGCCCTAGAGCCACAAAATCATAAGTTCTTGGTGAAAATAACAATTCTGGCGTGATACCAATCATAAAATCAAAAACCATTGGAAAAACACACGCCACAATCTTTATTCCCACAAAATGCCCAAATTGCCAACGCAGCTCAAGTTCAGGCTCTTAGAATATTCTAGAAACTCATCAAGAGAATTAGAGCATTGTTTAAAAAGAGCGAGCTCATGATCTTGAGCCCTCAGCCGAGGTGTGAGTTTGAGTTGAGTTTTACTGAGGACGTTAAACCGTCAAGTTGCATTTTGCACTAAATCCAAATAAGTCGCGCCTGTTAAAGTAAAGTTATATTTTTTATAACAACGCGTGTTGGGTTATGTAATTGGCGCAGCCGGTAGGATTCACTAGTGATATAAGACCATTAAAGGGCAATCATAGTCCTGATCACAATCATTCGAAAATCGTATCCGCAAAAGGTCACACGCGAAACTTGCCGCGAGTGCCTATTGATCTTTCACGGATTATAATATCCCAGGTCAATTAACAACCCGACATTGTAATTTAATTGCAATTATCTGGTACTCAACTAAGTATTATCCTTTCGACAATCACAGCTACTAGGTAGTGAATTTTATTCACTTCACAACAGTGGGTGTGACCTGGGTCTTGCATATCCTTTGATTACTGCAAGTCGCACTCATAGGTAGCGCCCGCGAGATAACGCCATACCTAAACCAAAAGACTACACCAAGAACAATAACAACCAAAAATCTTGAAAGTGAACAACATGGCACAACCAAATGAGCCAGTATTGCAACTAAGTGAGCAACACCTTTCACAAGCACTAGGCCAGATAAGGCAAGTCTCAACATTTCATGGAGCCACCGAAGAGCTAAGCACCTTTACAGTTATATCCAACAAGGGATATTCGCCAACATAGCATCCAGTTCGGTGCCATCAAAATGCAAATAGGAGAAGACGCACAGAGGGTCACGCATCTATCGGCTGCCAACACCTGAAACGATTTGAGGTCGGCGATAATCTTGGAGTTCAAAGCGCAGACGCCATGCGAAAAGCTCTTAGGAAGAATTTACAATACCTCATTCACACAAAATCCAAAATCCCAAGTCGACTGTAGTCCACGGATAAATTAAGAGTTCAGTAAAAATCTAGACAAAGGCAGGGCACAAAATCACTCAACGCAAAAGCGGTAGTGGTCACATGAAAATGGACACAACCGAAATTTTTTTTAAGCTGCCCCGGAAACCGAAGAAGAACCTACCCATTTATCAAACTAAGCATGAACAATAAAATTTTAAAATATATAATAGACACGGGGTCGTTTATTAACTTAATGAAAGAAAATTTCCTAAATTTCCCCATAAGAACTTGCCAATTGAAAATCACACAATTGATGGTATAATAGTATTAAATAAAAATATTTCGCTGAAAACAAGCAAGCTTTGCCCCACTCATCAGAAATTTTATTTACATAATTTTCCAGAAAATTATGACGTACTGTTATGTCGAGACTTAGAGAGAACTCAAGCCCTAATAGATTACAAAGATGAAACCATACGGACAAATGAATATACATTTACCATGCAAAAGGATTCGGAAATCGAATTGCCAGCGAATGAGTCAAAAATTGAGTATCTCATACCGCCCCCATCTGATGACAAACAATTTGTGTTCGCCATCAGCAACGAACTCTCAGAGTTCAACGAATCCTACCTAGATCATCTACACGATGAAGAAAAAGGCAAATTAACCAAAATCTTGCATTAATTTGGTGATATCCAATACCGAGAAGTTGAAAATTTTACCTTCACAGGCACGTTTAAACATGTCAACCAAACCAAACATGAAGACCCGGTTTATATAAAACCATACAAATATGCCCAAGCATTCGACCAAGAAGTCGAAAACCAGATCAATGATACGATCAAACATGGGATAATCCCCTTACTGTTCACCAATTTGGATCATACCCAAAAAAAGGGATCGAAGCCTTAATGAAGTCATAGTTGATGACAAATACCCCATACCAGCAATTCAAGAATTCCCAATACCCAAAATAACGATGGGAATCAAATCATTTTAGGACTTTGCGGCTTTTACCGAAAGTGCATCCCAAATTTTGCATAAATAGCAAAACCAATATAATAATAATAAGCATAAAGGATAAACTATACATAATCATTTGAGAAGTTAAAATTACTTATAATGTCCGATCCGATACTTGTATATCCTAATTTCGAAAAACAATTTTCACTAACCAGAGATGCCAGTAATATTGCCATATGAGCAGTACTATCACAAGAGCATAAGCCGATCTGCTACTCACGCAAAACACTTAACAAACATGAAATTAATTATTCGACAATTGAAAAGAACTTTTAGCTAATGTCTGGGCCACCAAATACTTCAGGATCTATCTACTTGAAGGAAAATTCGAGATCCTTAGCGATCAAAGCTACAAAGCTGGAAAATCAAGCGTGTTTGATTACCACATCAAATATGTCCTTGGAAATAAAAAATTATGTAGCAGATGCTTTATCACGAATTACGATAGCGGAAAATCTATTAGGCGAAACTCCAGACAGCGTAGCCCCAACAATACACAGTGCACAGGAAGACAATGGAAACTATATTCCTATCACAGAAAGAACTTATCTTATCAGGAAATAACCCATGAATACGCTAAAGATATGATTAAAGAATATATATGCACTAAGAAAAGTGTAATTTACTTCCATAATGAAGAATTTCCAAAAAGCTTATGTTGAAATAATAAACCCAAATAACTTAACAAAAGTGATGAAATCAACTAAACAAGTTATAGATGTCCAAACCTATGCAAGCTTAAAGGAAATCATCCTTAAAGTCATTATGACTTATCTTGTCATTAGCCTTATTGCATCCAGGCATAGAAAAAGTCACAGCCCTTTTAAAAGAAAAATATTATATTTATACCCTGACCACCAAAAGTTGATACAAAACATTATAAATGAATGCGAAATATGCAATATCGCCAAAAGGGAACATATAAATACTAAACTCTCTTTTCAAACGACTCCAGAAATATTCAACCCCCATGAGAAATACGCCATGGATTTTTATATCATTGACAATAAACAGTTTCTATCTTACATAGACATTTCTCCAAATACTCGGCATTAATAGAAATAAATAGCAGAGATTGGCTCGAAACAAAACGAGCAATCCTCAAAATTTTCAACATACAAAATAACATAATACAAATGAAAATATATCTTCATATATGGCGAAATCCCGGCATATAATTCTCAAGTTAATAAACTTAATAAACTAACAAACTTAAGCGAAATACGCCAAATAAACACTAGATTTAATGAGCCACCCCTAGTAAGATTTAAACTACAACCCCATTCAAGAAAACGGGAAACCTAAAAAAAAAATAGACAATAAGCATTACGAAGAAACTAAAAGAGGTAAAAAAATCACACATTACAAATCTAAATTTAAGAAAAAACAAGAAAATGAATCCAAATACGATAATTCCAGATGAAATGGCCAAGAGAGCCCAACTTAAACTGACAGCCTAATTACTGTTTTTCCTAATAAACACCTTCATCCGATAAGTCCAACTCTAAAGCTTAGAAATCCACCCAACCGAAGCTAAAAATGGCTACTTAATCTTTGGGACATGAGTTATACACTTACCCCTAATCTACGAATACCATTAACAAACTTTTAACAAAATAATTAAACAAGAATTAAACAAGAAAAATTCGACATATAGCAACAGACAAAATACTTAAAAGAAAAACGAGAAAGAAGGGCTATCGTCGGCACGCCAAAGATCTAATACCCTTGCAGACCCAACCTTTTCATAATGCTGATAGTGCTTTGCCCTTATCTAAGAAGTACCGGGAAAATAGTAAATGCCGAGTTTGGTCAAGATATCTTGATAAACAAAATGTTTTTTCATACAAAAACTTAATTTTCGACCGATCGTTCCTATGGCAGCTATATGATATAGTGGTCCGAACTTAATAGGATTTTGAATATATGAGGAGTAAAGTAAAACTAATAAATGCCGAGTGTGGTCAAGATATATTGATAAACAAAATGTTTTTTCATACTAAAACTTAATTTTCGACCGATCGTTCCTATGGCAGCTATATGATATAGTGGTCCGATCCAGCTGGATTTCACATATGTGCTGCGTGCAACAGAAAGAGGGAGTTCTGCAAAGTTTCATTAAGATAGCTTTAAAACTGAGGAACTAGTTCGCATAGAAACAGACAGACGGACAGACGGACATGGCTATATCGACTCGGCTGTTGATGCTGATTAAGAATATATATACTTTATAGGGTCGGAGATGTCTCCTTCTATGCGTTACACATTTCACGACAAAATTATAATACCCTCTGCAAGGGTATAAAAAGACTTGCTTCCATAAAAATTATATTTTTTTCATCGTTTAAAAAACCTTGAAATTAACGATAAAGCGATAGTCGGTTATACGCGAAAACAAAACCAGTGCAACCCTCGTCGTTTAATTTTAACGATTGGTGAAATTCCCGAAATGCAATTGGAATTTAATTGTTCATTTGGCCTATCGGTAGACTCTCAACGAAGACTGGTCGCAGAATCCCCAGTAGATACCCAAAGGCTTCAACAGGGTGTAATCCGGACCGGCAGGGGAGGTTGCCACGTCAGGAATATTACTGTAAGTTACAAATTAAGTTAAAAACTAACAAACGAACAAACAACTAACGCAAAATGAAATAAGAAATAAGAATAAGAAATACAAAATATTGTGAAGCAAGATAAAGAAGTGTAAAATGATAAACAAACATAAAGACTACGAACGTAGTATAACTCAATTCCAACTTTGCTACTCCCAAGGGAACCTCCAAAGTAGAAGAAACCAACCACTGATTTTTAATCAAAATATATAATAAGCAAGTAAGAGGTTCAAGTCGGGAGCTCCCGACTAGGGAATACCCTGAACCCGGAATACCCTAACCCTACACCAAATAAATTTAAAAAAAATTTTCCTTGGCAGGGTTTGAGCTCGCAACTAACCGCATTACTTGCTGTGTACTCTATTCAACAGCCACACCTTCCGAAGAAAAAAGTATTTTCCCAGGTAGGGCTCGAACTCGCGACAGACCGCACCACTTGCTATGCCTCTACTCAGTAGCCACACCAATAATTAAGTCTTATGATAAAAAAGGACCTAAAAAAGCATTACAGAAAGCAGTCGCAATTACCATGCTGTTAGAATGCAAGCAGATGCGCATGAATGTGTGTGTGTACATGTATACAGAAATTCTTAAAGCTGCTGCCCCATCCAATTGCGCAGTTTCATATAACTTTGGTTTTTTCTATACCAATCTTTATAAAATTTTCTACAGCATATCTTATTGTACCATACAATATTTGTATATTCTGAGAAAGTCAATTGCATTTAAATTGTGGCTTAAATTGCTTGGCAATATAAGTCGGGTTATTAACTTGATTTATAGCTTTGGGGTGGTAGCGGGAAGTTGGCGATAGATATACAATGAAAGATACTTATCAAATATATAATATTCTAGAAGCAACATATCATGTTTGGTGACTCAAGCTCATGTTATTTACCCAATTTGCTCAAAAAACAAGATCTCGAAATCGATTTTTATCGATTGCTTGAAAACGGAGTAAGTTATCGGTTATCGGAAACAAACGCGATCTGGGCAGGCACTAGAAAGACCCACATCTAAAATTTAAATTTTCTCTAGCTCTTATAGGCTCTGAAATCGTTGCGTTCATATATACGGACGGACGGACAGACAGACGGACATGGCTAGATCAACTCGGCTATTGATGCTGATCAAGAATATATATACTTTATGGGGTCGGAGAAGCTTGCTTCTGCATTTTGCATTTTGCACAAATACAATATACCCTTTTCACCCATTTTCAATGGGTTTAGGCTATAAAAAACTAATACTAGATTTAAAGATACTTCGAAAATATCCTAATATATACAATATTATTAATATATCTCGTTTATGGCTAATGAAAGCAATTTAGTTAGGCCTCCAATAGTATCAGATCAACCACAGGTAGGCGGACATAACTTGAACAGACAGCAACAACGACATATCGACAGACAAAATGAACATTTACAAAATAGAAGCATGGCGAATAGCGCAGAGCAGATGTTAGCAGCCATGGTTAGTCAGATTGTGTCACAACGATTGCCGACATTAATAAAGCAGTTGGTAACCACTCTAGGGAGTTTAGTGATGTAGAGGACCAACCAACAACTGCCAACCACAATTTGAATGACTATATATACTCCAACCACAATTTGAATATACATATATACTCTCAGCCTATGCAGCTGAGGCAGGTTCGCCAAAATAATTTGGCATATTGCATACAGTAAGAAACAAAATCGCTGGCAATGCTGACACGGTCGAGTCGTATAATGTTCTCCTAAATTGGAGCCCTATCTCCACATGTCTCACGCAGCACTATGCAGACAAAAGATATCTGAGTTCATTAGAATATCAGATGACAATGTTAGTGCAGGGTAACAAGCAAACAGTAGAAGAATTCTACCAGGTCGCGTACAACCACTTGTCGCTAATATTAAATAAAGTATGCTACATGGAAATAAATAGGGAAATCTTATGTCAAAAATATACCGAGATAAAGCATTAGATATCTTCATTAGAGGTTTGAAGGGTGATTTTCCACGGATTCTTGGAATAAAGTAGCCATCAGATCTACCTTCAGCCCTTCACTTTTGTTTAAAACTAGAGAATTAAAGCTATCCCACCAACACGGCTTTGAATTGGAATCAACAGTCATATGCCAGAAGCCCAAATAGAAATAAACCATCACCTATACTGCTACCAGGAACAGCTCAGCCTTCTTTCGTCCAAACTTTTAGGCCACCAGCTCCCGCTTTATAAACCTTGGCCAACCAATACAAACTATGGACCACCGACAAAAATGGAGAACCTACCAGATGCAGCCACAACAGGTATACTTACCCAATAGACCTTCTGCACCAAAACCCCAACCAAATTCAATGGATGTGGACCAAGGCATCCGCACAAGGATAATAAATTACATGAACAGACCCAATTTTGAAGTAGGGAAAAGACCTCCACCACCCACAAACGGCACGGACAAAAACAACAAAAAAAACAAAGTAACAAGAAACAAAGAAACATACAAACAGGAGAAGAACAGACCGAGGCAGAAAACACTGACAGCTATGTGACCATGGAAGAATAGAATGTAGGATGGGGAGCAGAAAGTTTCTCAAAAAATTAATCGATACAGGATCATTTCAAAATTACGTCCAACCCAAATGAAAATCCCTTCGAAGCCGTCACAGTCGGCGTAAGCATAACTCGAAATTAACGAGGTATTAGCACAGCTAGGTAATAGCAAAGTATTCTCTGTCTTAGATTTGAAAGGTAGATTTCATCAAATACTTTCAGGGGTCAGACATAGAAAAAACTGCCGTCTCCGTTAACAACGGAGAATACGAGTTTACAAAACTCCCATTCGATCTCAAAAATGCGCCCTCAATTTTCCAGAGAGCATATTGGAAAAATATGCTTAATTTATATTGACGATATCATTTCTTTAGCATATTCTTGGCGCCATATTCACTCACATATTCACACTCAAAGATTTAATATCGTTTATTGGCCTTGTCTGCTGTTATAGGAGGTTTATAAAAGACTTCGCTAAGTTGGCAAAGCCCCTTTCCTCTCTTTTAAGAAGGGAAGATGGAAGTGTGTAGAAAAATCAATCATCTAAAAAGCTCATTAATCTTAACGAAGAAGCGATCGAAACATTTAATAAAATCACAAAAACGCTCTTGTTTCGAATGAGGTAATACTCCACCCGGACTTTAGCAATGAATTTCATCTGACAACAGATGCATCCAACTATTGCTATTAGAACTTTTTCTAAAACATTCAAAAACCAGATATTTCTCAGTAGAGCCAACGAAACAAATTACAAATTTCACATCCCATTCCCAACATTCCACAGACATACGATTACTCGACCAAATTTTTCAGAATGCGACCTTACGCAAATACTGAAAGCTCATCTAAGCCCATCCGTTATTAACGAAATAGTTACCTCAGAAGAAACAACGAACCAAATTTGGCAGATATATCCCCAACATTTAAGTAACTTCAAGAATAGATTTACACAGTCTCAAGTAAAAGATAAACTTCTGATAAACAAAATGTTTTTTCATACAACTTAATTTTCGACCGATCGTTCCTATGGCAGCTATATAATATAGTGGTCCGATCTTAATAGGATTTTGCATATATATGAGGAGCATAGTAAAACTAATAAATGCCGAGTTTGGTCAAGATATCTTGTTTTTTCGTACAAAAACTTAATTTTCGACCGATCATTCCTATGACAGCTATATGATATAGTGGTCCGATCTTAATAGGATTTTGCATATATACGAGAAGCTTAGTTAAACTAATAAATGCCGAGTTTGGTCAAGATATCTTGAAAAACAAAATGTTTTTTCATACAAAAACTTAATTTTTGACCGATCGATCCTAACTTAATAGGATTTTGCATATATATGAGGAGTTTAGTTAAACTAATAAATGCCGAGTTTGGTCAAGATATCTTGATAAACAAAATGTTTTTTCATACAAAAACTTAATTTTCGACCGATCGTTCCCATGGCAGCTAGATGATATAGTGGTTCGATCTTCATAGGATTTTGCATATATATGAGGAATAAAGTAAAACTAATGAATGCCGAGTTTGGTCAAGATATATTGATAAACAAAATATTTTTTCATACAAAAGTTTAATTTTCGACCGATCGTTCCTATGGCAGCTATATGATATAGTGGTTCGATCCAGCTGCTTTTCACATATGTGCTGCGTGCAACAGAAAGAGGGAGTTCTGCAAAGTTTCATTAAGATAGCTTTAAAACTGAGGGACTAGTTCGCATAGAAACAGACAGACGGACAGACGGACATGGCTATATCGACTCGGCTGTTGATGCTGATTAAGAATATATATACTTTATGGGGTCGGAGATGTCTCCTTCTATGCGTTACACATTTCACGACAAAATTATAATACCCTCTGCAAGGGTATAATCAAAGAATTAAGATTCTTTCTCTGGAATCATTAAAAGAATGCAGATCGACAACATCAGCAAGTAAGAGGTTTTAGTCGGCTCCCGACTGGGGGATACCCTAAACCCTTCTATTCCAACATCAAATGCATATATATATATTCTATTTTAGAAGCTATATGCCAAGTTTGGTGACTCTAGCTCTTATTATTTACCAAAAATGCCCCTAAAAACAGGATATCGACTTCGAAATTTATCGATTGTTTGAAAATGGAGTAAGTTATCGATTATCGGAAACAAACTCGAACTGCGCAGGTACTAGGAGCACCTACATCTAAAATTTCAAGTCTCTAGCTCTTATAGGTTCTGAGGTCCTTGCGTTCATAAATACGGACAGACATACAGACGGACAGACAGACAGACCGACAGACAGACAGATGGACATGGATAGATCGACTCGACTATTGATCAAGAATATATATACTTTATTGGGTCGGAGATGCTTGCTTCTGCCTGTTACAAACATTTGGATTTGGAACAAATATAATATACCCATTTTTCATGGGTTCAGGGTATAAATAGAGTCGGTTTCATAATTGTGTTCACAGTTGCCATCCTTCTTACCTGTGTACAACACGTATTAAAGAAAAATAAGATAAATATAATACTGCAACTGAACTAAGAACAAGAGAGACCCAAAAAAGGACCAACGCATATCCAAATACAAAATACAGATGCCAACCGCAGGTTCAACAACATACCCTTCTTGTGATGATCGCTTGAGGACAAGCTTAAATCAAAGGGGGAAAAGGTAAAAACTAATAAATTCATGCATTCCCAATAAGAAGCATTGCAACACCTTATTAGAAGTGCAGCAAAATGCTGAATTGGTGTCTGTGGCATTTCTTCCATGCCCCGATTGGCAACCGCCGAAAATTCCAACAAACGAAAACGGGCCAACAGCGACGCCCCTGCCGCTAAGCCACAGGTTACTAGGGCTGGAAGTTATATAAGTTTATTCAGTTGCTAACATCAAATAAAACGAGAAAAGGCTATCTTCGGCACGCCAAAGATCTAATACCCTTGCTGACCCAACCTTTTCATAATGCTCATAGTGCTTTGCCCCTATCCAAGAAGTACCGGGAAAATAGTAAATGCCGAGTTTGGTCAAGATATCTTGATAAACAATATGTTTTTTCATACAACTTAATTTTCGACCGATCGTTCCTATGGCAGCTATATGATATAGTGGTTCGATCTTAATAGGATTTTGCATATATATGAGGAATAAAGTAAAACTAATAAATGCCGAGTTTGGTCAAGATATATTGATAAACAAAATGTTTTTTCATACTAAAACTTGATTTTCGACCGATCGTTCCTATGGCAGCTATATGATATAGTGGTCCGATGCAGCTGGTTTTCACATATGTGCTGCGTGCAACAGAAAGAGGGAGTTCTGCATTCATTAAGATAGCTTTAAAACTGAGGGACTAGTTCGCATAGAAACAGACAGACGGACAGACGGACATGGCTATATCGACTCGGCTGTTGATGCTGATTAAGAATATATATACTTTATGGGGTTGGAGATGTCTCCTTCTATGCGTTACACATTTCACGACAAAATTATAATACCCTCTGCAAGGGTATAAAAAGACTTGCTTCCATAAAATTTATATTTTTTTCATCGCTTAATAAACCTTGTAATAAACTTACACAAACGATTCATGTAGGAAGTAACGTAACCAAATTAAAACCTCTGCATACATTCAAGCCAAAAAATCGTAAAAGAAAATGTACAACACCCTTCAAATTGTAACGGTAACAACACTTTGCATAAGTGCTATAATATTGTATATTATCTAAAAGTTCAAGGCATTACCCCAAAGAATAATTGTCAAACATATGAAACAAAATGAAGGACCACAAATACCAGAATCAATCAATATACAATCATCACCGTACCAAACCCACAACATATACCATAAGTACACATAGCCTCATGTATCCTAATACAGCATATATAACATATTACCACCAAATATCCAAATTGTCAACGCAGTTTAAATTCAGGCTCTTAAAATATTCTAGAATCTCATCAAGAGAATAAAATTCTAGAGAGTGAGGAGAGGTTTGCTAAGCGTTAACAATATTTTTTTTATTTCACGAAATCTCGCTTAAAGCGCCTATAGCAACCTGCCTGATGGAGAGATTTGCTTTGCGCTGTCTATTTTGACGTAAGTACTTAAGATGAATTTGGACATCTAAAGCAACGGCAGGCCATATAAACATTAACACTGGGTCGCAGCTTGATGGGCACTACTTTGTCCATCAGGCGAATTAGTCGTTCTTTTGCATTGCATGGCCCAAATGGCTAATGACACGAAGTTAATATAGGGAAGGAGCTGTTTAAATGATTCGTTCTCTGTTGAGGTCAGCCAGGACTCTGGAGGATGCTGCAGCAGATTATCGGCGGCGGCCTGTTCCGTAGCATGGCTGGCCGACAGCCTTACGTGCTGCCTTGGCGTGCACTTCTTATTTTTAATGCAACTGGTGTGCTGACGCAGTGCCACAGACTTGGATAGCGTATGTCCAAATGGGTGCTAACATCGTTTAAAAGAGCAGAGCCTTCGTGCAGATATACAGCTTGATTTGCGGCTTAATAGCCAGTCGACTTTTAGAGCCCGCTCTTGTTCTTCATCGAACAGCTCCTGGCAATTTATTGGACATAGTTAATCCCAGTGTTCCAGTTAGCTCGTCTAACTTTCGAACAGCATTTCTTACAGTCTGTAAGGAAGTCCTTAGAGAGCTCCTTAGGAAAGCCGTCGGCAGTGGCGCATCGAATATTTCAGCCATTTTACGGCACTGTTGTGGTTGCGGGCTTTAATAGTCAAATTGTTGAGCATCGAGGCAAAAACTGTTCTCCTATTGAGAGAATATTCTGTCCACTTTCTCCTCCACTCCTTTTAGCATCGTTGGCTAAAACGGGTAGGGCTTATCCTTGTACGGTTTGATCCTTTCTACGATGCCGATGGTATGTTTCTCTAAGTCCGTCGTACCCCATCCATTTCATTCAAAAGTAAAATCTTGCTTGACCACCTCCAATTCTATCCTTTCCTCCGTAGATAACTCCCAGCAGCTCGACTCATTTTCGAGTTTTTCGTATTCTTTCCCATGGTGCGCGATCGATACGACCAGAAGCTCTTCCACTCGGATATCCGTAGGCATTAGCTCCTCGGGACCCAAAGCGTCTGCGGCAGGAGTTAAGGCTCGCCAAAAATCCATCCCAAAATAGTTTCGTTGTTTCAATTAAGGGCAGATAAAAAACATTTAATTTTTATTCAGCTCCCGGTACGAGATTTGGAGTTCAACACGACCGATAATAGGTCTATCCTCTCATCGAGCGGATCAGGCTATCGAAGCAAATGGTTGCACCGTAAGCCCTAGATCTTCGATTGATTCTTGACTTTTTTCTCCCAGCAGACTAACACTCCTCTCATGAGATGAGTACCTCGGCAAATACTTGCAAGTCGATTTTTCTACCACTTCTAACCGTGTCTGCCACCTGCCTCTTTGCAAGGCGACGTCGACAAAAACGGTCTCGTGCCTTCTCAAAACGCCATGACACTTTTCCCACCTAATTTTAGAGGATAAAATATCTTAAATAAATGCATTTTCTTACAAATTGCTTCCGGCCGCTCGGCTATTCATTATTTGGGCAGACTGCATCCTCTAAAGTGAGTTGATCAATTGTTTCCTGAGCGATAAGGACATTTGGGAGAAATGTTGCCTGGAAAACTACATTTAAAACGAAACAGTTTCCGTTCTGTGGATGGACTGAGTTTAAAATCGTGGCCACTCTCGCCACAGTTCCAGCATCCGGGACAGTTAGTGCCCTTCTGACCAGAGCGAAAATCTTCGACCTCGGCCTTTAGCTCATTTATCATTAGTTATGGCCCTACACCATATCGTGAAGGTAAATTGGTGGGCTATAAAGAAGAAGATGACCGTTGGGTCTATGTAAATAGATTTTCTCTCATACCTTTTTTGGATATTTTTATTAGATCATGCTCAACACAACTTAAGTGCGTATTAAAACAACTAAGAATTTTCCTCCATGGGCATCGATATTGGTGCTATGGAACTCTATTCGGAGCACGAAATCTTCGATCGAGGTTTGACTGCTGTTACCGTCGAACGTAACTTCCCAGCTCTTTAACTTCCAAGCGTGTCTTTGAGATAAAGCAACATTTACAGCAGACTTTTACCGGAACCCATTACCCGCGGTAGTGGCCGATATGCTGCAGAACCTTCTTCGTTACCTCGTAGCCGTTACGAGGCGGCATTGTTTAATGCCGCCTCTATTCAACAACCATCCCAGAAAAACAGAAAACAGTACAATTGCTAAGATGTTGATAGAATTCGAATAAGACGCGTATGAATGTGTGTATGTGCCAATATACAGAAATTCTAGCTATTTTCGCCAGCTGCCGCAAACGTGAGGCCAGCCACGTTACGTTAATAACGTTTGTGTTTCTTAACCAATCTTGATGAAATTTCTTACAGTATTATCAAAATGACATTTGCATTTAAATTGTGAATTATATTGGTGGGCAGTATAAATTGGTTCATTTATTTAATTATATTTTTGTGGTAATAGCGGGGTGGTGGTGATATCCATAAAAGAAAGATACTTGATATATATACTATTCTAGAAGCTACATCTCAAGTTTGATGACACGAACTCTTATTTTTTACCAAAAACCAAAAACTCGTAAATGCCTTTTTCAAGAAATATTAATATATAAAGGAATTTTTTATATTAAAACATAGTTTTACCAAAGACAATACAAGCACTAAGATGAGTAACGCCATAAACCAAAATGCTACTATGCAGCTTGATTTATTCAAAATTGAGAACGAACACGAAATCTGTAGCATTGCGCTCTCACAGCCGAGAAAACGAAAAAGCTAAAAATAGAATTTTTTCTCAGCTACGGCTCTATGAGGGCCGTGCAAGCAATTAAGTTTGTATGCGTGTGAATATACATACATAACAGCATATTTAAATGTGTTGTAATCCACCGCTCTGGCAAAGTCTCTGGCTGGCAAAGAAATAATTTTCTTAGTTTTTTAGCGCAGATCACGACCTACCCAACATTTCTGTTGATATATGAATGCATTTTGTGTACTGAGGTGGGCTCCGTACAAAAAAATTTGTATTTTTAAGTCGATGCAAATATTTATGTAATTTTTTATATTTGAAATTATCAATTAAATTATTATTTTTAAGTAATACAAAATAAATTAAGGAAGTAAAAGTGCAAATTCGTTGTTTTCAAAGATACATTTAAATAATTTTTATTTTTTTTTATTTTATTATTTTTTGTTCGCCTCCGCGAGGAGGCCATTATAATTATAATGCGGTCATAACTAAAAATGACCTTCGAGTCGACTTGAAATGTAATTGTATTTCTAGCACTCTTTTATTTCTTAATTGGAGAACTTAGAAATACATATTTTCTGCGAAGCCAACCTCAGTACACAAAATGCATTCATATATCAACAAAAATTTGGGATACGTTATGATCTGCGCTAGAAAACTAACAAAATTAATTTTTTGCCAGCTGAAGCCAGAGCAGTGAATAACAACACATACATACATACTTTAAAGTTCTTATGCATGTATAATTCACGCATACAACCAAAGGTGCACGCACGCTAATGGCTGAGATATAAACTTTTCTCGAGCATACACTGTCCAAAAACAAAAGTGAAATCAATCTATGTGTGGTATTTTCTTAACATAGTTATTGCGCAATAAGGTTAATAAGGTTTTCCTGGAATCCTCTGAAATGCCGGGCTATGTAAAGATATCTTAATAAACAAAAAAGTTTTTCATACTACTTTTAACAGTGCAGTGCACTCACTCAAATTTATTCTATTTATCTTTGACCCCTGCAGCCCATAGTTTGTGCTGTAACAAACCTTGTACGTTTATGCAGGTGAAGACTCTGCATAGCAGCAGCTTGTTAATTGCTGGCTGAGTGAGAATATGATGCAAATGTGCAGGTCTGACTGGGACAAGATTTCTTCAATTGCCAAGAAGGGTTGCGGCGGTTTGCGTTTGTCGTGCCCAGTATGCATCGACGACCAAATTGATTCATCCAGAATGTAATTTTCTGTGAAAAATCAATTTTTTAAACTGAATAATGTGGCTAACGAGCTTTCGCGTAACTTTGGCTCGGGTTTTATCTTCCCCCTCATCGGCTCCCATTTTAACTGTTGTTGCCCTCGTAGGCATGTTTTTGATTCCCGATTTTCGTCTGACAACAGATGTGATTCATTGACTGAATTTTTTGCTAGCATGGCTTCTGCCAGCTAAATAACCAAATTTAGTTCCTCCACACCTCGAAATAACATCATTCAAAATTAATGTTTCATATGATAAGTTCCAAATCATTTGTGATCCTAAATGTTGGCCTTCTCATGATTGTTCACAAGTTAAATAAAAAAACGAAACCAGCGTTTCCGAGTCACTCTTCCGGTCACCTCGATACAAGGTACCGGTACTGCCGTAAAACGTCATTATTAAAAACTCCATATCATTGCTAAGCTTAATAATCTTTGTATGGTTAGCACTTGCTTCGATTCGCATATAAACGCATTTTTAGAAACATGGTTATATTCAACCATATCTGAGTTTGAAGTATTTTTGAACAATTTCATTGTGCATAGAAATGACCGGCCGACTCGGGAGCCACTCTCCAGTTAGAACCTTTCTGTTCAAGTACGGCTACTGAAGCTAAGATCTGTTACACTGACTTTATCATCACGCGCTTTATATTTCGCACACTGCTATATTCCTCCTTCTTGTGATATTCAATTTTATATGAACCACATATGTATCATGTATAAATTAATTTTTACTCAAGTGTGTGGTCATTATGACCTATTTATGGTATTGGGTGTTTTTAATTTACCAAACAACTGTTGGTCATTATTCACTGTCGCAAACTGTCTAGCACAGCATAACTTCATAGATGATTGCTTACTGAACTTTTAGTTGTTTCAAATCAATTCAATTTATAATCATTTGAATAAAACACTTAATATTGTATTTGTCAACGACTACCTTATTGCTAATGTCGCCAGGTCCCCTCCTTTGCAATGTTCAATTGCAAACCTCTTATTTCGTAGTCATCAGCTTTAAAGAGGCCCTAGCACTGCTTCCGCAAAGGAAACTATTCCTTGCTTAATCGACGTGTTCATGCAACCAGTTGGATTTTTTTTATGAGATGATTGATCTGAATATTGCTATTGATTTTTTATATAACAACCTGAATTCCATCTTGGGAGTTTCTATTACAAACTTAATTCCTTCAATTGCTTCTTTAAAGCCAACTTGGTTTACTCCCAGACTATCAGACCTAACAAATATCAAGTCTTCAAGTCAAGTCTATCTGAATATTCTTCCTCGTTGCAACTGGCACTTTTCCAAAATCCCATATAGTTTTATAATTTTTTAAGCGCGAAGCGTCAATCTTTAAGTTTGCCATTTTCTTTTTCTCTCGGAATGGATAATTTTTTTAAACCAATTTACTCTTCTGTCTATCCTAATATTAAATTATACTATTATAATATTACTTTTTCTAGTTCTATATATGCTGCTATTATTTTCCATTCCTCTCTTCTTTCTGCTATAAATTTTTAAAACTCTTCTTACTCTTCTGGGCCTGGCAATATTTCTAGTTGTCTACTCAGGGAGTGTAGTTATTCCCTTCCTCCCCAAGCTAAAGATTTTTAATGTATCCCTTTCTTTGGAAAGAAAACAATTGAGCCGGCTCATTCACCGGACCCTGATGGTGTTCCTGCTAGTAAACTATGTATACCTGTCTTAAAACATTTTGAATTGTATTTAAAGATCATCTTTTCCGACCATTTGGATAATCATACATTTTCCCTCTCCAAAAATGAGAGAGTAAGTGAGATGTCGAAAACTAAAGAGGTATTTCCAAACTATTCGCTATACCTTAAACTTATAAGAGAATCAGTACATCTCAACTGCAATAATAATGTAGTTCTTTTATTTACCAGGGGTTCGTGAAGCGTGTTCTTGAGTTTACTTCGCTAGTAATTGATAAGTTCAGAAAAGAAAGCAGACACACGTCATCGTTACTAATTTAGGTAAGGCTTTCGACTCTGTCAACCACTCCTTGCTGCTTCATAAATAATGCCTTCTCGGCTGTCCAGTCAATCTCTTGCTGTGGATTTCAGTGTATTTGACCAAAAAACGTTAAAAGGTTATGTTCAAAAATTTGTTTTCTAAACATATTCTGGTGACTTCCGGAGCTCCTTAAGGTAGTCATCTTGGCCCTTTACTTCTTACTCTTTAATAATTATTAATAATAATAATTCATTAATAACCTTCCCTCGATACTGTCTCACTATCGACTATTAATCTATGCTGACAATGCTTTAATTATATTATGGCTTGCATTTAAAGATATGGCATCATGCTATTTTTTACCTAACCTCTTTAATTTAAGCTGCTGCAAATTTAATTATTGACTTTCATTAGAGGTCCTCTCCAATTGGTTTCTAATATCCTTGATAGCTTACCTCTCGTACATGTCAATAGTACTTGTAATGAAGTTTATGATCTTAGCGTCATTCTGGATTATAAAAGATAGTGGTCAATAAGGCCAGAATTGTTTTGGGTTCCATCAAGCGATGGTCAAAATATTTGAAGATCCGTATACGACTAAGACCCTTTATATATCTTTGGTACTATACTAGAGTATGCCTCATGTATCTGGTCACCACAATATTCTGTTCATCAAGACAGAATTGAATATGTATAGAAATAATTCTTCTTGTTTGCCCTTCGTGTGAGGTAACCGGCAGACTTATGATAGTGAATCTTCCACCTTTAATTATTCGTAAAAAAATACTTGGTGTAATAATTACTCAAAAGCTATTGAACATATCTGTCCCACCTAGATTAATTATACACCTTTATCACTTCAATTTTGTTGAACCAACAATGTCTTGAAAACTGTTAAGTTTTCTCTGTGATGATTATAACCGAGTATTCTGCTCGGAGTCCTCCATTCCTCGTATAAATTCTTCTTCTTATTCTTAACTATTGAGCAAGTAGATAGAATTAGCAGTCGTACATTCGCGTGATATAAAGAATTACGGGGAAATTGTAAATCTGTCCGTTATCCCTAAATTATTTAAAAAATCAATACTTCCAATTTGCAACAATTCTGCAAATCAGTTGTCTAACCTGGTCAAAACGGATTCGTAAAGAATTGATAAACAACAAGCAACCTGCTTGAATTTACTACATTGGTAAACTTATGCTTTCCTTTCTAAAATGCAAACTGATGCCTTTTACACTGACTTCATTTAATTTACGGTTACACTTTATTCTTTTTTTAAATGATATCCTCTCGATTGCATACTTATGTATGCGGATAGTCCGCAAAATTATTATTTCATACACTTATCATCTACATCACTCTCGTCTACAAGATAATTGAATGCTATGCAACCATATAAATATTTTATTTAGGTCAATTAATTGTGTATTAAATAAAATTTGATCGAATTCTTCTCATTATGCCTGACTGGACGAAGAAATACATGATAGAGCATTTAAATGTGAGTGCCTATTGCTACCACAGGCACAAAAGGCACACAATTGAAGAAATAACCTCTGGCTCGCGACAAACGCCGCGATCTACTTGTGCGCACATCCACACAACACAAACGTATAAATGTTTGTAGATCTCGGAGTTTTGTGGGAAGCTATGCAGGGAGAAAGAGATGGATGCAATTGCAGAGTGAGAGCGAGGCACATGCATACACATATATGTTTTTGGGCTGTAAGGATTTAAAAATGGCATACATACATACATTAAGAAAACGCATCAGCCGCGACGTTGTGCGCTGAGCGAGATGCGGCTTCATACTGAACGTTCGGCTTTTTAGGCCGGCGTTCGGCTGCCACTCTCAGCAGTCTCAGCAGTGTCTGGGCACACTAAAATGGTCTCAGGTACCATTGGGGTCGTCTCGTTTCGATTTTTCATGTTGCGATTAAAAGTGCCATTTGGTATGTCTATACATTGTATGTCTATACATTGTATGGTTAGTGATCTTATCTTGTTATCCAATCGATAGTACAATCGATTATACTCCAGTGTAATGTATATTTATAGTTAGGGACCTAAGCGTTCCTTTTGATGCTAAACTTTATCAAAATCTTATTAAAGATACCATCGTTATTGAGACAAAAAGTGCTTAAAGATCCATTCATAACGAAACTCCTATACAACTTTCTTGCTCGAACTATTCTAATACTGATTTTGCGTGTGGTCTCCGTTCAGAAGCAATTTTGGTTGTTTGCCTTACGAGGTTTAAATTGGGTCCCCTACTTTAGCAGGCTTCTTCTTCTTAACCTTCCGTCGTTGACCAATCGTAGGACTCGGTATTGGGTTTCTACATAAGTTGATTGTTGGCGATATAGATTCTCCTTTTCTGTTAGGGCGTCTTCAATATCTGTTCCGTCTAGGCAATATCGTTCCTTATTTCTACCTACGTGCATAAAAGATTACGGTGTGCAGAATTCTTGTTGTGTACTATGTAAAAATTTCAATAGTTTGTATCACGTTTTTCCACAGAACGTTCTATACACCTAATAAAATCGTTTTCTTTCAGGATACCTTTGGATACCTCATCGACAATCCCCAGCTGTAAGTAGGGGCATAAGTTGCCGGTCAAGCGATATATTTTCCGCACCGTCTTGGATTTCCAATCACTATCTCTTTATTCTATCTACTTAACAATCTATATATTTAGTTTCCTTACTTTATTAATAACTTCCTTTTTTCTTTATTTTCCTTCAAATAATTTTATTAATAAATAATATTGGAAATATAGATTATTTTTAATTTTACCTTAAGAACACTATTTTCTCTACTAACGCATTCTTAGCTGTAGGCTCTAATAATGCACTGACAAAATTAGCTTTGAAAAGGGGAATCGCTAGCCAGATGAGCATATAAAACACAACCATCGGTCGGTGATGTTATTGGAAAATCGTGAATTCAAATTATGCTTTTGACATTTAATTTTCATGGCTTGATGATACATTAAATAATTAGGAAGACACTGGTTTTTGTCGACCATTAATATATAAAAAATAAAATATGTGCTGTGTTATTTCGTTACTGTTATTCTTTTATCTGTAATTTAGTGTAATCAGATCTGCGCTCCAAAATATACCCGTATCTCCTTGTCACGTGAGAGGTCGATCAGTTCAATAAGGAAATGAAAGTCTTTATAAATTAGCAAAGGATATTTATGCACAGATATCTATCGAGTCAACTTCTGAAAGTAAATATGTGTTGAGCTAAGAAGACAGTTCCTATCTTTATTCTGCGAAATACTAACCGAACATAAAGAAATATCCATAAGGAATGTTCGCTAGCTAACCAGCCAAACCACCAATCGCTGGAGCTGCTCACCAAAGCTCACTTTCCTTGATGCCAATCCTGAGCCTGCAGCTCACAGTTCTAGTGGAAACGCACCTGCAGTTATCAAAATTCAAGTAGAAAAACTAATTCTTGATTCAAAACGATCTGTGTTTTGAATCCAGCGGTATCAGAAAACTAAATTAAGAAGGAACGAGATGTTACCCCAAACCGGACTTGTGCTGTGTTTAACGCAGTTATATGCTGTCGGACAGTCTGCTAAACTGATTAACACCCCTTGGATGCTCTTCAAGGAACTTATCAATCGCAAATCACCAACAATAATTATTTTTTAAGGCGTAAGGGACTTTATTGTTGCTATATTTTTATACCCACCCAATAATGGATAAAAACGGTATAACGCTTTTGCGCAAATGAATTTAATGGCCAGTTACAATCATCTCTGATCCCATATATAGTCCTGATCAGCATCAACAGCCGAGTCGATCTAGCTATGTCGGTCTGCCTGTCCGTCCATCCGTATGTATAAACGTTCTGTACACATGCACACACACATTCACGCACGACATCATTGAATTTAACAACATTGCAATTGCGATTGTATTGTTTTCTGTTGTGCTATTTTAATTGTTTTAATCGTTATTATCAAATCAGCTTAGACAAACAGTCAAAAAACAACATTGTTATCTGTCTTTATGGAACATTACGGAAATTAAAGGAATGATGGTCCTGAGTGCTTTACCATCATACAAGTGTTCAAGTGTCTAATAAAGAGTACTCAAATTGTTAAAGCAATACCAAAAAAAAGCTAATTTTTGGTTAAATTAATTAAAATGCGGCATTGCTTTTGTCAACCAGCATTATCAACATTTCTAGTGTAGGCATATGCTAGGGAGATGCTTATCGGCTATGCAAGATAAATAAATAGCATTGATAACATGCTACTTTATATGTCTTACCTCCTTGCTCGTCCAACATAACAATGCTTCGCATCCCAACTTCCGCGCTCTAAATAGAAATACATGTTTATTTTAAAATTAGTACCATAATGGGAGAGTCCATTAAAAATGTTCATATTTTTATTTCGTGTTTAAAATTTTGTGAATTTATTTTTTTAATTAAATCAGATATATTTGCTATGCATCAAATAGAGGGAATGTGATAAAGTATATTGTAGAATCCGATAACTTTTAAAATCGGGCAAATATTGCACAATATGTCTTGTTTCGACTGACCCAATTTACCATTCAAGGGTCCATTTATGATCTTGAGAAAAAAATTTCATAAAAGGAGATCCCATAAAGTATATATATATTATTGATACCCGCATCACTACAGTTACAAATAACGAAAATCGTATGAACATCCTATTACTATATATTTTGGCACGGTAAAAATTATCGGGCAAAAAATGTTTGAAAATTTGGGTGTTTTCAAAAGATATCTTGGCCAAATTAGACAGAGAAGTGCTCCTCTCCTAATATAATCTGCCGCTCACTTGAATAGCGCCCCTTTTCTTGAAATGTGAAAATGCGTATAGATCACAGATCTATGCACTTAGTAGTAAAATTAGCATTTTGCTTCTAATACTTTCACCTGCTCCAGGAAAAATAGTCCGAATAACTTGTTATGCAAGTTAAAGGCACAAACTATTTGGCTCATTTGAATAACGGCCCCCTTTTCATCATCACTTTTCGCAAAGTTTCGAAAGCGACTTAAAGACTTCCATTGTTTTCGTGGACATTATTTAAGCCCAAAATGGGACCATTAAGCAATGAGAAAAGAGGCAAAATCAAAACTTTCGAGGAGTGTGGCCCTTCTATACATGAAATTCCAAAAAAAGGTAACATATGTCGAAAATTCAGCAATTTTGTACGGAAATCAAATGACTTTGGAAATAATATGAAAGGTGAGAATCCTGCGTAGTTTCATCGGCTGATAATAGAGCTACTTTGAGGAATCCGTCGAACTAGCATGACTCCGCTGCCAAAATAAAGGGGAAATCGGCTGTTATTGCCAATGTTTCTACAATTGAACGGGTTATTTCGAAGACAAGATACCTAAAACGTCAAAAACTAAAAAAAAAAAAAAAACGGTGAACTGTCTTCAAAGCAGCAGCGATTATTTTCCCGAGGCAATATGACCATGCAACGGGAGTGGCACCGAATTGTATTCTCCGACGAGAACAAATGTGATTTGGATGGCCCGGATGGTTACTTTCTCTATTTAAGGAAGGAAGAGCATAAGTATGACCAATTCCACGCAGTGGAATATATAAATATTTGCATCGACTTAAAAATACATATTATCTACGGAGCTAACCTCAGTACAAAAAATGCATTCATGTATACATACATATGTTAACACAAATTCGCGGTAGATCATGATCAGCGCTTGAAAACTAAGAAAATTTATTTCTTTGCCAGCCAGAGACAGATAACAATACATTCAAGTAAGTTTGAATTTAAACGCAAGTTTGAATTCACCGCGTGCAAGTTGAATTTGTCGTTACAGTTGCGAAGGCAATGGAGAAAAGGAGAAATAAAAAAAAAGAGAGCAATAAGAGCAGACAAGTGCAACACAAGTCAAATGGACGAGGATTAAAAGTTGAAAGGCCATTACGTGGATTATTTTGTTTTATTTTTTTTTGTGAGGAGACCGACGAAAAAAAAATAATAATATATATATAATAATAAATATCAAATAAAAGGAAAATAATAAGACAACGCGAAAGAAAAGTGAAGGATGGTCACAATTTGAAAAATTATGAAGTGCTTTTTTGTATTTTTGCTTTTGAGTTTTGCGAGATCGCCGGGGAAAGACAAGAATAATAGTCAATTAGTTCTACGGAACGAGAAGTGTGAACACGGATTACAACTAAGGCTACAGTCCACTGAAAAGGGAGATTAGTGCAGGTTCTTAGAGTTAGAGATAAAAACTCAGGATGGAATCAGATGATCCACCAGCGGCGCAATGAGTTCGGGCTGGAAAAGGAAGGGCGCGTGAAGGAGCTGCGTAGGCGGCATTCAACTTAGATCTCGGCTCGGCTCGGCCGAGCTGGATTCTCAAATCGCGAAACCGTTGGAACCTCTATCCTGGGGCGTCCTACCTGAGGTGAGCGGATGACCACGTCTAAAATCGGAGTCTGATCGTACGAGCTCCAAATTGTACGCGCGTCCCCAGCCGCCTGTCCCTATTTTAGCCAGTACGGGTATCACGGGAGGCTTATGATTCCGGGGAAATTGAGGATCGCCACCGCGACCATCGTAGAGGTTGGGCAGAAACCTACCGAGCCGGGTAGCGTTCCTTACAATACCAGGCCATGCCTTCAGTCGGAGGTCGGAGCAAATGCGGAAGTGGGGTATCAGGTACGATGGCCACTCCAACCCCCTTGGATTCTAAAAGGACCTAGAGAAGCTCACGTATGGTATTGCCCTTGATCGTTAAAATTTCTGTTATGTAGACCTTATGTAGGGTCATAAAAAATAGGGACTGCAGCCAAAATTTACCGGCAACATGCACAACTGCGCAATCCCTCTGCGCGCCCCTGGCAATGTTCCAACGCAGCCTCAATATCCAAAGCAAGGATGTCAGAAACAAGATACGTCTCTCGGAAGCATCCTCTAAGAACTCCAGCAGTTGATGGCAGCTTTAAATGCCGCAGTCGCAAGGTTCTCTACAGCTCGGTGTTTCATTAAACGCAAAAAATTTCTACTCACATGCGCCTCGGATCGTGGAACGTTCGCAGCATTATACAAAATGCGAACGAGCCTAAACTGTTTCTGCTTGTCCTAGAAACCAATTCACACGCAGGCCTAGACTAGCCATAGCGGAGTATGTCCCTAACTCGAGGATTATCCAACAGATCGTGCCAGAGGAGCTGCTGCGGTGCTTGTCAAACAGGACTTGATGCACTACCAACTACATCCAGTGACTTCCTGCACTACACAGAAAGCAGCTATTATCGTGGGGACCCCTTTGAGCGAAATACCTGTAGCTCCAGTGTATCTACCCCTAACCTTTCATGGAACCTATCTGCATTCGATTCTCTCATTGATCATAAATTCATTGTTGGTGGCGACTGCCGGCAAAGGCATTTCGCTACGTGAAGCGCTAACCAACTGCTCAATCCCTAGAAAGCGGAGGCATCTCCCTTTTATGTCGGACATTTAACGCCTAAATGCTAAACTTAACAGCACGATAGATTTAAGCATTTAAATCTTAACAGCCGAGGATGCCGACGCTGCAGTTCACACCATGTTGGACCAAGTACATCCCGCGGCTGCCAACGCACAAATGTAAGCTTGCAAGCCTACACACAAGTATACTTCCGCCCATCGATGACGGCCTTCTTTCCCTGAAAAGGGCACTAAGGAGGGAGTAAGTTAGTACCCAGGACCCCCGAATCAACAGGCTCTATCGCCCTATGACCAAGAAGGTCAGGAAGGAGTTGCGCTAAGTTCCCTGTCCGACATGCCGATGTCACCTGGGCCAGATTGCCAATGGACAGATCCGAAGCCTGCAACCTAGAGCTTTTCAAGCCGGTTAAGGCCGCATGATAGGATACAGAGAGTCGCGCAAATTTTTGAGCCGCCAATGCAGTGAACCCTGAAAAATGTGCTATTGTGGCGCAATACTCCTGCCCGGACTTTTTCTCCAAAGTGAACTCTTAAAGCAGGTGCGTGGCCATCAATACCTAGAGGTTATTATCGACAGAAGAAATAATGTCCTTATATATAAGATAATTTTTGCCCCGGCGTCTCTAGGTTATAGCAGCAATAACTCAACTAAACAAACCTTCGCATCATCACAAACAGATCGCATCATTTAGACCAAGACCTTCCAAAAAAATTCTGGAGCCGAACGGTATATTCGCAGACGGGACATCACAAAGGACCTTAAGGTTCCAATTATAGAAAATATTTTTAACGGAGAGGCAAGCTCCACAACCACTCTAACGTCCCTTCAAGGAACCTGTTAATGAGGTGTAGAAGAAGTAGGTAGTTAAAAGGACCTACCCGATCGCCGCCTTTGGTGTAGCATGCAGATCCCCAGCCAAACAAAATATAATCTAGTCTAAACAATAATTAACATACATATAAATGTAAATATGCAAATTACGCTACCTTTTACCCAAGCTATTGTATATTATGAACCCCGATCCTCACTCTGATGAAAGCTGCTAAATTGTGGTAACAGCATATTAGGTGATAATAAAAGAATTTTAAATTTAAAAAAATCTGATAGGAACATCAAAAAGATTGTCTAATTGAAGTCAATTGGTTTATAGCCAGACTGCTTACTGCATCGATTATGCAGCAGTCTGCTGGTTACATAACATAAAAATAGCTGGGTGTTATCTTGGAGACTCACTGCACATATTCCACGAAAAAAAACAAATTCTACTTTGTTGTTACATGTTCCCTACCCTAAACCAGCATTCCATAAATCGCAAGTTTGTTGGAAAAGTTTTACTTCTTACACACAGTGAAAAGAAGACTCTAATCATGTAAGGCGACTACCCAAGGTAACCAACAGTAGTCAGAGTTCAGAGGAGCGCTAGGGCTCCAAGCAGTACGAAAAACTCCGCTTAGTAAGTAAATAATAATATTTTTAATAATTATCTAGGAATAAGGTATTCTGGCGTTTAACATAACCAAATAAATTGCAATGAATGGACAAATAATAATTAATGTCAACTAGCAATAAATAAGTGAATCAGCAAAAAGATCTAATAATAAATTAAAAAAAAAATGAATTAACCACTTATAAAAAAAAAAAAAAAATAAATAAATAATAAAATAAATTTAACTAGCAACAGTGATCAACACAGTGACTCTGGCAATTTTTTTGTTTGTGGGAAAAAAGGATGAAAGGAGGACTTAAGACAAAACAAATGGGAAAAATTAAAAAAAAAAATACATCAACAAAATAAAAGGAGAAGAAAAGGCTCGATCCACGGCGGGCATGATATAGGTGTGCGCAGGTGGGAGAATTCGTGAAGGAGGGTCCCAATTTGTGCAATTACTATTGTTGACAGGAGCAGCCAGGAATATTACCGGTGCTAGGAAAAGGATACAGCAGCAGATCCACACCGACACCCATAAGACGGTTGTAGAATATCGCTTTATTGTAGACAAATCTTCGAAATGGTGAAAATTGGTGTGCGGACAGTGCCGGCGACATTCGACACTGAAGCGATACGTATCACGATCGAGAATTGCGTACGATTGGGGTTAAAGGGCAGGATGCGCTGATACTGTAGCGTATTCATGCATGCATATTGTTACACCTTGTTGCAATCATTTATATTGCCATTGACAATAATGCATATTTAAAACATAAGCGCTGGTAAGTAGCAGGATAAAATGTAATATGATCTTATAGCAAATATGTTCACCATCCATCCTTGATAAGCCGAATGCCCGCGAGTGCTCTGTATGCGAACTATAATTACAAGCACCAATACTTTCTTATTAACACTCATGACTTATGTCTCATGACTTAAGGGCATGTTGCCCTTAATATAAATGTACAATGTGTGTAAGCTAAAATAGACTTTGCCAGAGTTCAAGAAATTCATTTCAAACACCGACACCCATCGAGTTCTACGTCTTATGTTGGCAACACGTATTCGACCAACAGTAACGGTGACCAGCATGCCGATAGAAATACTCCTACCACATGGAAGACGATTACCTGCTCGGCAACTAAACGGCGAGGACATGGGAAAGGAAACGGAGGCAGGGCCCCGCTCAGAATCTGACAGGGAAGAGAGCAAATAGAGGCAAAGGTTGGGATCCGCCCAGAGGCAGGAGATGAGAAGTCAGTGCCAGAGTGGTTTTGAAGGTTTTGAAACGGTCTCGCATATCTCCGAGCATAGGATCCTGGTAAAGGACGACAATCCGAAAAATCTGTCTATGCGGAGTGTGACTGAGGAGCTGGATTAGTTGGTAGATGGCATCGAACAGGATAAGGTATAGTGCCAGTTGAAAAAGAGCCCGACGACTTCCACCGTTTTAGCTTATCCCGCCAGCTAGGCTCGTATTGCTTGAGCGAGCATGGTATGGGCGCATTGCTGATGCAGACGTTAAAAGGGTAGGAACGAATGAAGGCCTATGCGAGAGGAAATTCCCAACACTCGTGTGGGCGATCAGGAATCTGAGTTGTTACCTAGAAGCTTTCCACGTTTAAGTGATCACGGATCACCTAGCACATAAGCGTCTCAATAAAATCAAGAGATCCTCCGGTAGAATGCAAAATGAGCATTGGAACTTCAGGATTTCTAGTTTGGTATCCACTACCGATTGGGCAAGCTCAAGGCATCACAGTATCCTTCAGAGACCTTTCAAAGAATCAGGGCAAAACTTCACACCTTCCCTCCGCATTATACAAGCCGGTTACTCCAGAATCTTCAACAAGTGCACTAGTGCAAGCCCAGGAAAAAAGCGTATAAATTAATTGAAATTTTTGGTTTCGTTCACAGCAACCTAAAACGTGCCTCAAGAGGCAAGGGTAGGCACTAAAACCAATGAATATGAGAATGTTGGCCTACGTCAAACTCAATGGTTCTCTTACGGGAGCATAAACTCTCCGACGGCTCTGAGGCGTTCGCTATGCAGTAAAATTGGTGACCATCATGCGATATATCTCTGATGAAACCGTTTTAAGCTGCATTGCTAGAACAGGGTATTGTTGCTTAAGTAATGGATAAGTTAATTAACAAATCAATTTCGCAGATAGACCCAGAGGGTTAAAATATCTCGGACGACGACTGCAGCGCAGGTACGTACCATTCCCTGAAAGCCAGCAGCGTTACCCCTGCCAGGGATGCGGCATTTACGAGCGTTAGTACGAGGAGGAGTTGCCTCGCCAGTACGGCCACACGGTCTCCACGGAGAGGCTTATACCAAAGACTGGCTGCATAGCGTCGCGGTTCTGATGACAGTAGAGCAGACTATATTGGTAGAAGGTCCCTATTCACTGAACCCTCCGCCTTACGTGGAGGAGCGCCCGTCTTCCGTCAGCGTCAACTGGAGTAGAGTCCACAGCATCAGACGATTTTGACAATATAGCAGATTTTGAGGAATCCTATCTTTACAAGGTCGGTGTCGAAGGCCTCACAGATTCGGAGAACCATTAGAGCATTTTATAATTGTGTTCGCCTTATTCTAGGGAATTAATGTGAACAGTAGCCATAGAATCCCGGAGGTAATCGCACCAGTGCTTGGGCATGTCTTTTGTTATGCCTTCTATGCTTACTGATATATTCACTTTGGGTATATTCACTTACAAAGATCTAAAAAAATCTGGGCAGGCTGAGATCTGCACCCTGATCAGAAGCTTCAATACAACCTTACAAAACGAACTGCGTAAAGTAATATCGTGAACATCGTAAAGATGAATATGACAGCAAAAGCAGGAACTGTAAATGTACGCAAAATATAAATGTAATGTAAAAACGCAAAACACAGAATGTACTCTCAGCTTCGCTTATATGGGGGCTGTGCAAGCAACTATGTTTGCAGGTGCGTGAATATACAAATATTAATGCAAAACCTGTAGCAAATTTGAGCGAATTTAATTTGTTATAACAAACAATTTACACTTATATAAAATAAGAACTGTGCTAATGCCTCTGTTGGATCAAAACGTTTTCTTGATCGTTGAAAATACAATTGGAAGAGGGCGTATGTGGCAGTTAGTGTTAAGTGCAATAAAGTTGCTGAGCGACATGAACTTGCGTTAATGACAAAGCGTACAGAAAATATTTATTAATAACTGGACATCTACGCGACACGATGTCAGCAAACGTGCATTATGAAGATTATGCAGATAGTGCAAGGAAATTAACGAATCAAACCAGAAATGGTCGCTGTGCAACTTTCCAATGAATCTGTTCTCGACCGCTTTAATCAGCTTACTCAGTGAATGAGGATGTGTCAGTTTCTTGACTGGAGCCACTGGAGATTTATCAGTAAAAACTAAACGTCAATATTACCATACGTATGCGTAGAACACTCATACTCGCAACAGCCATAAGCAGATATTGACGCATCACAGAATGTGTGCAGTTGTATGTCAGCTTGCCAAAAAAAAATTGGTATAATTATTTTCGAGACAATGATGATTAGTGCCAGCATCCTTATGGATCGAAAAGTCAAGACGCAGTCGAAAGAATAGTCCTCTTTGGAATACAATGATGTAGTGGAATACAGTGATGTAGTCTTTGGAATACAATGATGTAGTGCACGACTCGCAACTTCGTCGACACACTGCTGGGCTTAAAAACTTTTAGCCGAGAATCTGTAGACCACACCGAAGTCTTCGAAACTGAAAACGATTTGTCCGACATCCTTCCCTTCATCAAAAAAGAGTAGCGAGACGAACCATAAGGCTCCTTATCTACATGGGGCCTTCGAAAAACTATAATAAGCAACTTCCAGGGCTGACAAATTATCCGTCCATCGAAAAACCATTCCATGTTATCAATACACCGTCCCACAACAATAGAGCATTTATTTAATGTTAAGACTTATTTGTTCATCCTACAAAACTTCAACGGAATTATCGGCCTCGATCTTTAAAAAAAATTCAATGCAAACATCGATCCTAACAAAAAACACGAACATGAACATATCCAATTTATAAAATAACCTAATCTATATTTTACAAAGATCAATGTTTACTAACTAAACCCTCCTTTCAAAGAAACACCATAATTAAGCAATGAACAGAAGTATTTTAGGTCCATTAAGTAGTTTTGCCGTAGAATAGCAATACTGTAGACACAATCTGCGAAACCATTGCCGATTTTTTTAATACAGAAGTCAATCGACTTCTAGCAGATTGCATACTAAGTCAGTCCAGTTCACCACACAACACCCTACTAAGTTGTTGACAAAAAATGCTTTGATGATCTTAATTACAAAAAAATAATAGTGATGGATATTAGGAAACTAAGTCAATAAACCATAGACGACAAATACTTCATACCCGCAATTGTTACGTCCTATGAATGATGTAATCATCTTAGAGGATAAAAAAGGCTACATCATGTGAAAAGCCAAATTCGCCTAAAAATTTTAAGCAATTAGGAACTGCCACCCTCGAAGTATTTTACGTGACCTCATATCCTTTTTGGGGCTATCTTGCTACTAAAGGTAGTTTATAATGTACTCTTAATTTTTACAAAACCAACAAGTTTTGGATAGGTCATGGTCAGAGCTAGAAAACTAACAAGATTTATTTCTTTGGCAGCAAAAGCCAGTGAAGGGAAAATATTGTATTGACACATACATATAAAAATATTTCTAGTTGTTTACTTAAGGAGTCTAGCTCTTCGCTTCTTCATCCATTGCTAAGACATATTAATCAATCTCTATATTTTACTGTCTTTCCATCTCCTTGGAATGAATCTTACATCATTCCTTTCCACAAAAAAGGTGGAAAGTCAGATATGCAAAACAACGGGGTTATTGCAAAACTGTCCACTATCAATCAATTATTCGAAAAAATAACCACATCGAATTTCCAGAATTTCTGCATACCCCTGTTGTACAGGGATACGTAAAGAATCGGTCAACTACGACCACTTTGCCGGAATTTACTTCCTTACTACATTCATTACCTTTCAGTAACGCGTTTGACTTTCCCGCGGACTCTTTTGCTTTGGATTAGTTCTTATTAAAAAGGAGTAACGCTGAGGCTGACAACCTCTAAACACGTTGTTCACGTTACTTCTGGTAGTCATCTTGGACCTTTACTCTTTACTCTTTTTAAAAAGTATCCCTCCTCGACTATATCACATGCCCGTGTACTTATGTATGCGGACGATATGAAACTAATTCATTCATACACAAACCTCCTGTATCACTTCCGACTACAAGATGATTTGAATGCCATGCACCTTTGATGTTCGACCAATCATCTGCATCCTAATTGTTCAAAGTGTATGTTAATGACCACCAATCGTACATCAACTAATGTTGCCTGTTATACAGTCGACAATACTTCATTACAAGGTGTACTAACAGTCAAGGATCTAGGCGTTTTTTTTTATTGTAAACCTTTGTTAATGAGGCCAAAGGTATATTTGGATTCATTAATCTTTGGTCTATAATTCTAACGATCCTTTCATAACCAATCTCTTATATATATTTCTCTTGTCCGCCCTATTCTTAAATACTGATCCTGCATTTGCTCTCCGCAGGATCGTATTGAATCAGTTTAGAAGCAATTTCAGCTTTTGCCTTACGAGGCTCAAATTGGGACGTGAATCTTCGGTTTCCATCCTACTCCAACAGGCTTCTTCTTCTTGAGCTTCCGTCGTTAACTAACCGTAGGACGAGGATAGGCTATAAATTTTCCGCATCGAGTCTATATATCTAGTATAAATTTCATTACTTTAATTATAAATTCTTTCTTTATCTTTTCTTATCTATTGTATTGTTTTAAAAAAAAAATAGTATAATAAGATTTTTAATTTTTATTAAGAAACAGTATTTTCTATACTAACACACTTTTTCTTAGCTATAGACTTTAATAGTGTCACTGCCAAAATTAGCGGCGGAAAGGGGCATAGTCGGCCCGACGTGCAAATAAAACACCTCCATGGATAGGTGATCCTATTAGAAAATAATGCATTCCAATCAGGCTTTCATTTCAGCATTTAGTTTGTATACTCTGAACCCATTAAAATGGGTTCTTAGAGCTAGAGTCACAAACTTAATATGTAGCTTCTATAATAGTATAAATATATCAAGTATATTCATATATTGCCATTTCCCCGCTTCCAGGATATAGCTAAAAATTAAGTAAATACACCAATTTGTATTGTCCGCAAATAAAAGCCACAATATTTCTATTGTGGTGGTCAGTGCTAGCGGCAACTAGCATTACTTGCTCTACCTAACATCCACACCAGCCACACAAAAAATAGTTTATTCGTTCTTGTTTTTTTTTACAAAAATTGATAATACTTATAAAAAACAACAGGATTTCCATTTTTATAGATTACTTGGAAACGAGACAAACTCGATCTTCGCGGACACTAGGAGGAGCTAGAGCCCAAATTTGAAGGTTCTGAGATTCTTGCGTTCATACAGACAGACGGACATTTTATATTTGGACAAGTACATTAAAAATAATACATTAAAAAAAAACTAAAGGCGTTTCCTTGTAAAGTTTTATTGCAGCCCGTAGACCATTTAGCTAGGCAATTTTAAAGTAATACGACAGTCTAAAAATATTTGGAGACTACAAAGCAACAATCAATAAATTGTTAGTTGATTGCAAGTATCAATGACCACGAGAAGTGAGCGATGGTGTACTATTCACCAAGTTAAGTCTTTCAGACTTTCAAACGATTAAATTTGAAATGTCGTAAAAACTTTTCAGCGCAGGTTTTGAACTTACCAAATAGTTTTCGAATTCTGCACGATTCATTCATTGGTCTCAAAACGTAAAAATTATCTAAGTGACATCCCAGTTATTTGTACCGCATGGCCGAATAGAACCTCTGACAATCAACGCAAAAATTCGACTCCGGGAGCTCTGGCTTCACAAGTTTAGACTGAGATATATCGATCCCTCACAGTTTGGATAATTCAAAGAACTACTGTAGCTAATTAAAGCTGAAGAGGTCTGTCGTTAGACAGTTAGATCATGCATCCGTTGCTTTAGGTGCAAACTTTGTTTGCTAACACAAATGATGGGACATTTTTCAGAGCGACTGCGAAAACTCGGGTCTACCTTTTAAATGCATGGAAAGCCATCGCATAAGAAATATGTGACATTATTTAATTGGTTCGCCTCCAAAAAACTAGTATCCAACTTATCCTCTAATACATTTTTAATGCTGAAGAGTCCGAGTCGAATTTTGTCAGAGTTAGCCGTCAGTTTGTGAAGTGGTGATTTCGAATCGAGAAAGAGGCGGATAACTCGCGAATTTACAACAAACAGAGGTTACAAAACTGTGCTCATTCCGCCTTCGCACTTAGGAGGCATGCGGGATGCAGTGTCATGTCTGCACCTACTCCATAGGACGGTAGTCAGCCTGCCACTAGAGCGCGATAAGAGGCAAACTAAGAGAATAGAGGACCGCATACCAGCAAGGTCTCATATGCTTGAATCGCTGTTAACTCTGGCAACAGTTCTAGCGCGATGGTCAAGGAATTTTGGTCAGGGACTCCCAACGCTGAGCGAGTGGCACCATGGCTTGGCGGCCCAGCAGTGGCTCGAGGAGACGGCGTTGTTAGAATCGGAGAAGTCAATATGGCCAGTGGTGATATATTGAATAGGCTGATCTATAAGTTGGCACGACTGCCAGTTAAATTAATCCGAAAATCAGTAGTATAAATTTGATTTTAAATTTAAAGTCTGATATAAGTTAGGCTTAGAACAGATCGAGACCGCCGTAACTGACAACGGAACACAATTCACACCAAAAATTTTACCGATTTGATTGAGAAAAATAACATTAACCATACATAAATAGCATAAAAACCATGACATCCTGCATCCAATAGTCAAGCTGAAAACTTTGTTGAGCTGTACAAAATCTTTTAGAGCATCAAGATAGTGGCAAGATTATTTGGGTGGTTGCCTTGTCTGGCAATCTAGCAATCACTCAGCTTGTCAATAACCTCTTTTACACATGGGTTATTTAGCTAGTCGTGAATTGCCCTATTTTCATGATAAATATGCGCGTTGGATAAAATGCGCAAAGTTTAATTTTGAAACTGCGGATGCTCACGTTGCTCTTGCTAGCTCTACCCCACAAATGGATGCCGTTAGTATTTGTTCAGCTTGCTTTCAGCCTAATACTGCGTTGTGCTCACCGGAATCTGTAATCCATCTACGAAAACTGGGGGCAGTTTCCTTTGCGCAGCGTGAAAGTGGTATGGGTGGACTTTTCCTGTTTGACTGAGATGTTCCACCTTTTCAGCCAGCTGTCCAGAAAGTCCAATTGACGTTGCACAATGGTGGATACGTACTGCGTAGTGTTGGCCGGTTTATGAAAAGTAGTATCATGTCAGCTGTGTACACCGTATATAACAGTGGTCCCAGAATGCTGCCTTGTGGGACTCTAGCTCTGATATATATACGAGGTAGCATCACCGCACTTTGTGGAAAGCTGTCTGCAGGAGATGTAGCACTTAGGAAATTCGATGTAGGATGCTGGTAAGTTTGCCTTAAGTTTATGCAGTAGAACGGGGTGCTATACCCTATCAAAGCTTGCTTTACGCCGAGCATGACCGCACATCACAACTTCTCTTCTTCGAATGCCTGCACTACTTTGCTCTTCTATCCTATGGTACTGTTCCTGTGCCGATCTGACGGACTGAAAACCAGTCTCGTTCAATACTGGCAGCACTCTACGTACAAAAAAACTCTTGCGAGCAATTTAGCGAGAGTAGCCAGAAAACTTATGGGACGATAGGAGGAGAGATCGGCCTCAGGTTTACCAGGCTTATTCAAATTCCCTCAGCTCGTTACCACTGGGAAGGGAAGTGTCCAATCTAAAAAATCGGTTAAAACGTTGGTCAGCAACTGAATACAAATTTTGGGAAGCATTATTATCGCCTTTCCGTCGATGCCATCGTGTCCAGGCTGGGCAGAGCAACCTCATTCTTAATCTCGTCTAGGGATGCTGATGCGATCCGCGTGTCGACCACACTTGGTAGCTCCAAGAAACGGCTAGTGTCCGATTTTTCTGCCAATGAGCGGCGATCAAACGGGATGAATGAGTCATGAAGCTCCGCAACGGCATTTGGTCTTTCTTGGTCTGATCGGTACCAATCCCCGTTTGCTTTTCGGTCAACAGCTGCCCTTCTAATAGGCTGTTTAATATGGCGTGTGACCTGCCATAAGCAATTTAATGTGCCTCCTGGTTCGAGATCTTCGGACCAACTATGCCTGAGTCGCCTCTTTTCCGCAACGAAAGCGGTTACCTCAAAAGTCCAAAGATAAATGTCTTTTGCTGGCGTTCCAGGATTAAATTTGTGTTTCGGGGTAACTATCTCTGCAGCATTGTGCATTTCCTGAGTAAGGCCTTCTACACTGCCAATGTCGTCGGCGGAGGAAAGTGCGGCGTTAGAGCTCACCCTGGTAAGCAGTCGTGTTTTGTATCTGTCTATGTCCACGTTGTTTTTAATCAGCCGTTTACGAGCCACTTTTTTATCGATTGATTTGTAGTGCTATAGAGGTGTGGTCGGAGAAAAGGTTCTCGTTGACACTGCATTCTATTTTATTGGAAACTTTACATTTGGAGATAGCAATGTTCAATATGTCCGGGAACTTGCGCAGATCCGTGGGCCGTGGGCAGCTGGCCTTTTTTCTGAATGCATCGGTAAATAGCTTGGTCTTTGGGGTTGTTGGTTCGCGAGCCCCACCAGGAGTGTTTGGCATTGCAATTACTTCCTACTAGAAACCTGGAGCCAAGGCTTAATAAAAGATGACAAAGCTCGTTGTCCCTAACGTTATACCTGCGAGGGAGAAATGCGAGCTGGGCAGCCTGACCTGAGCACACTGCATGTATTCTGACAGTTCAATATATTTTAATCATTTTATTTGATAAACATTGCAGCTCCACCTCGGGCTTTACCGTTTGTACCGGAGAAGTACGATCTCTGAGAAAAGTAAGTTTCTGATAGGAGTATATCTCTGTTGGTGGTCTTCACAGTGTTTGACCTCGGACCTGCTTTTGCGCAGGCCGGTCGCATTCCAGATGGCGAGGTTCAGCCTTGCTTGCATAGCTTACCAACAACAGTGGCTAGAATTTTCGTCATCTGGCTAAATATTGTCTCCGTAACTTTTTTCATCATCAACTCCAATCGGGAGCTCCTGCAGCTGACTGTTCAGATTGGCGCGCTTGGCTGTGTGAATTATTATTTCCTTCTCTAAGCGCTTCCGAGAAGTTGAAATTGGTCGATTTGAGTGGGTGGTGCTCCTGGCTGTGGAAGTTGGGCTACGAGAAGCATTCGGAAACGCCTGCGCCTAGGCTGTCTTATAAGCCGCGCATCCTTTTTATGAAACAGCATGGTTGCCTCTACAATGCACGCATTATGCCTGTCCCTCTTTACTTTCTGCTAAGCTGTGTTAATTGTCTAATTGTTGTAAATCAGCATGTTCTACTATTACTGGATAGAATGGTGAACAAGTTGTTGGCCAATTTGCGTCATGCAGCCTCACTGATACTAGGACTTTCTCTTTATTACACTATTCTCACTTTCAGTTTTGGAGTCATCAGATTCAGATGTTTTTGCCGTGATATTGGCTTTTTTGGCTAACTGCCTCCTTTGATCTTCCCTGCGTTACTATTATCAGGCGGGGTTTGCCAATCCATCATGATGGTAAGGGTGTGTGGCAGGATGGGGGGGCTGTGCTGGGGTGCAAACGTTACCCAGCTGTCCAGAATCAATTAACGCGGTTGTCTATAATAGTCTTTATTGCGCACATACGCGCATGTATGAGTTTGTTGGCACACGTGTTTCAAAAATTGAAAATTTTAAAGAAAATGAATTTTTTTTGTTTTAAATTAACGCCTGCAGTTGACAAGCAGTGTAAATCTTAAAGCATCAAAGATTAGCAAACTGTTGGAAAATATCAGCACAGCCTTAAATCAAATACTTATTGATTATAAAAGTTCTAAGCAAAATGATGTCCGTTGAAAATATTTCTAGGAAGATCACCGAAGTCCCATCTTAGTCTACTTGGACCACAATTAGTTACAGACAATATAATAAAAATTCTGCAGAAAACTTATTAAAGGGAAACAATGTGGAATAATTTACATTTCGAACTTCATTGCTTATTGAATTGTAAAAGATAAAATTATTAATAAGACTATTGAAACAATGTATATGCGTTAATACATATCTTCACAGTTATGCATTAACACACATTTTAATATATATACATATATAATATACATAAATAGTAAAGATGATAAATAAGCAATTTTATATCAATATATTCTTTTCCTATATATTTTGGATCCACCTCTGCAACTGTTTTTAGGGCAATAGCAACAAGAGACAAAAAACAATTAGGATTAAACAATTAATATAACATACAGGGTCTTTTTGAAGTGTTAAATAGGTTTATGTGCAAGCAAGTGCAATTATCTGTGTCTGTTTTGGAGTTTAGTCGTTTATTGATTGGTATGTTTATTATGTTTATCATTTCTAATGTATGTCGTTTGTTTTAGTGTTGTTCTTGCTATAGAATTGTTGTTACGGGAGTCAATAGGGGTGCTTTTTGAATATTATTTTGAAGTCTTTATTTGAAACCAAATTTGTGTTGAGGTATCATTGTATTTAGTTTGGATTTTATTGTGCCGATATAAGGCACCATTAGAATCCTATGCACTTGGTTTGTCCGTGGCTACCAAAATGTCATCTACATATTTCGACGAAAGAAATGAACTCTTTTTATAAACACAACTAAATTTAAATATATATATATGCATATATATATTGCATACATTTCTTTCTGAAAAATCGGTATAAAAAATGTCAAATAATTATTAAAAACGCAGAATCACCTCGAAAAACAATTTAAAAGAAAAAGAGTAATTTTAAAAATTAAAAAACCATTTTTAATAGTGATTTAATATATACTAACGGACTGACAATACATACATATCTCATTCCCATACCTAAACTTTTTTATATTTAGAAGTATTTATATGTACAAGAAAGTTTTTCGATATACAGCCAAAAACTTGCCTTTTTTTTTATTTTTTCCTTATAAGTTTTATATTATTAAAAATATTGAATATATTTTAGTTGTGAAATAAAGTAAATTCATAGATTATGAAAAATGCATTAAAACTTTTTTGTTGGTTTTCTGCAATTACATAAGTTATTTTTGTTACCAAAGCATATTTTAATAGCTGTACGAAGACATTATTGTTACACTGTATGTACATTTTTTGGGTAAATTTTTTAAAATGTAATAAATGTAATTGTATTGAAAATGTGCTTCATGTTATGTAGTGCTGTAAATTAAGTTATTCTAGACAAAATAGTAATTTTATAATCTCTACCCTATAATAATGTGGTATTTTGTTGTGTTAGTAGTGGACTCACCTCCTTGATCATCAAGGGCTACAAGTGTACGTATTCCTGCCTCCTTGCTCTGGTGTGCAGCAAAATGCAATGTAAATAGTTCGTAGAAGTGTATAGATAAGTGTTAATAATGTATAAGTATATATATATTTATTAATTTGTAGGTATGTTGGAATTAGTATTTATATCAGTTAATATCAGTATAAATTACTTAAATGAAATGAGAAATTATAAAAACAATGTTGTATAACTAGATCCATATTTTTTTACCGCTCGCACCGAGCAATAAATATACAGAGGTACAGGCATTTTGGATCAAAAGCTCTTTTTCAAAATAGTTGCTGCAAGATACCGAGATTGCAAACACAAATCTCAAATACAAAACCCGACTGTATACAGCGTTTTCTGCCGTTGCGCAAAAGCACTAACCATACAATGTATAGACATACCGAATAGCACTTTTTATCGAAACAAGAAAAATCGAAACGAGGCGACCCCAATGGTACCTGCGACCATTTTAGTGTGCCCAGACAGAGTAAGACTGCTGAGAGTGGCAGCCGAACGCCGGCCTCAAAAGCCGAACGTTCAGTATGAAGCCGCATCTCGATCAGCGCACAACGTCGCGGCTGATGATGAGTTTTTTTAATATATGTATGTATGCCATTTTTAAATCCTTACAGCCCAAAAACATATGTGTGTATGCATGTGCCTCGCTCATTGCTTTGCGCACTTGCGTCCATCTCTTTTTGCGACTTGCTGCTTGTGCACACGCACACTCTTTCGAGTAAGCTGTTGTGTGATATTATTAAAGGGTTTGGCCTGATCATATGCAAAATTGATATTTCCCATGCTTGTTGATAGGGTAAGGGTACCTTTAAAGTTGGCATGTGTTCATGATAACTTTTTGGGCTGGCCAACCACGCACACTTACACTTTTCTTTTCTATATGGATGGAAGCATTTATGCATTTATGGCTGCCCGATGCAAATTTGACAAAATTTGATGTTTTTGGCATTTGTGAATTTCGAGCCCTGCGCACACCCACACACACACAAACAGACACTCACAAATATGTGCGAATGAGCTGATCTATGGTTTGTCGTGAGACAGAAATATTTTTTTATCAATGGGTACGTAAATTTGGGCGACGGGCACGGTCTTTGTTTGTTGGGCATGCCTGCGGTGTGCTTGCGGCCGCATTGAAGAGTCAAAAACAAATCAGTTTCATTCTTGAGAATTTTTTGGCAGTTCTGGAGATTTTTTATACTTGTTATATATCCATAAAAAAGGTAAATAGTGCCTCTATTGCCACACATTATGATTGTACAATTTTTACTTTCCGTGCACCTCTCGGATTTTCAGATGAGCCACATAGTTTCTCTGTAAGCCAAAATCGATCGACGATTTTTCTTGTCTTATTAAACTTTATTATAGTATTTTCCAGACGATTTTTCAAAAAAGTCCACATGTTTGACAAATAAGAGAACTGATGACTTTTGAATGCATTTCGCGGACTGAGGCCTTTGAGAAATTTGCAAATTGGTTTTCCGAATCTCACAGCTGCAGTCACCACAGAAAATATATTTTAAATAACTTCCTGCAGGTCCTGCTCAGAAAGAACAGTAAATCAATGCACGCAATATGAAAAACTCTGCGGCAAATCGAAGAGCACTGAATAGCATCAATGTTTCTCAGCTGAGCTGCTGATACCTCAGTTTTGCACTCAACACAGATGCGAAATAGCATAACAGATTAGAAAAACAGGTCCGAACGCTGCGAAGGCTGATGATAAGGAAACCCGTAAACACATTCATTTACCAAACCAAAGTCAAAGTAATTTTATATGAAAGTCGCCGGTCCAATACACAGTTGCGATAATATACGTTTCAAGAATACGGACAGGCGCCAAGCGATATAAAACTGCGTTGAAAAAGAAAAATGCAGAAAGTCCGAATATTGCGATCAAGCAAGAAAGGAAAGGCAGCAATGCAGCCGGGAGACCAACATGCTGTCGCCGAAATTAGAATAGATAAGGAGAAAAACGAAGAAATGGACTCAACATTTGCACGATCGAGAATTTGAAACAGAAATAAAAACTGACAAAATTAATAACCATTGCGAGGAGAATGAGCAGTTAAACGCATATGAGCTGAAATTACACGAAAGGCAAAAAGGACAGCGGCCAGAAGGTAGCGATCAACGCAATATAAACATTTGTGACCATAATAATTTTTTAAAATTCCGGCTGAGAAAATTAACCAAAACGTTTAGGTGTTTCCATTGAGAGTTTTTTTAAAGTTGTTACTAATTTTGATGGCGTTACAATTCCAGTCGGAAAATGGTTGGTTAATTTTGAAGAAAATGCAGATTCATATGATTTAAATGTAAATCAAAAGTATGTGGATTCGCGTACAAAAATAACATAGCCAGAATTATCCCCTTTATAGTGCTTCGCCGTATAAAGAGCTGATTTAGGCATATGAATTAATCAGTACCGTTGTCGAAAATGATATACGCAGTGAATATGAAGTTGATAACAAAGATTACGAATATAACAATTGTAAGCAGCAGCATTGTTACAAGTGTGGGTCATCATCCTATAAAAGAGCAGAATACAAAGCGGAAACAAAATGCGGAAGTGGACATATGGCTTAAGATTACGGTGCAATGAAGCCGAATATCAATGTTGTTTCTAATGAAAAGTGTATGAGAGAACTTTTTATTAACAATAAAAAGCTGTCGTGTTTAATCGACACAGGCGCAGATATATCGTTAATGCGTAAGTGGGTGTTTTATGAAAATTTTGACAACTACTTGCTACAAAAAAGTTATGCTATGCTGTTTGACTTAGGCAACGTCGCTACGTCGGTTTTGAGCAAATTTAATGCTGATGTCCGAGTGGATGAGCTAAGCACGCAACATACATTTTTAGTAATTTTAAGATAAGAGTTGATATACTTGACGTTAAAGCAGTAGAGGGGAACGATACTCGTGATGCAGCTGAATGCAACGTGTTCAATATGTTATACAAGCTGACCGTTGATCTGGCAGAGAACCGTACCACCGAGCGCCTAGAAACTCTGACCAAGCTGAAGAGCCACGAGATGAACAAGAAGCTGAAAATGGAGCTAATACGCGTCAAGTCCGAATAGCATGTTCGAGAATGAGGATGCAAAGCATTAAGAGGGCAGCGGTGATGTTTACAAGCTGAAGTACGAGCTAGTGAAAGTTAAGAGCAACAGTCTTGTTGTGGGCCAATGAAAACGTAAGGCACAAAATATGACCAACGAGATGAATAAATTGCGCATGTTGCTCGAGGAGCAACATAATAAGCAGCGAAAATTCGATACTTATTGTCAATCCCTGCAGAATTTATGGCGCCTGGAGCGTCAGGCGGAAAATATCCTCGGACGCGAAAAGGATGTGCTCTGAGCTGAAACATTTACGCTCGAGCAAACGCTGGAGCAGATTCATCTGAGACAGATGAAGAGCAGGATGGTCGAGTGTACAGTGGCAACCTTCCCAACGTATGAATATAGCGGACAGAGAGAGTAGTTCTTTCGTCAGATGTTAGTTGTCAGTCGTCAGTAGCACACGCAAGTGTTATATAACAGTAAAGGTAAACAACGAAAATCAGACTCGATCCAGAGGAAAAAAAATTACACCAATAACTATAATTAGTCGAATGTATTGCATTTAATAAACATTGTTAAACGCAATCATATATTATATTATAGATCAGAATCACGAGCCGATTTTATATAGCCATGGCTGTCTGTCTGTTTCAATATGAACTAGTCCTTAAGTTTTGAAACTATTTTCGTATGGGCTCCTCTCTCTTTTTAAGCCAGTACATATGTCATTCATGAACCGATCATTCCTGGCAGCAACAGGATATTCTGAATCGAAACGACCGGTTCCGACATTCATGTGCCGAAAAGTCAACAAAATGCAAAACGAAACCAAGACAAGATATTATAATAAGGGACATATCAGATTCCGAGAGGTTTTCCACAGGAAATATTCAAACTTCAGCTATTTTGCACCTTTAAGTTGTTTCTCACTTGCCGATGTTAAATAGTCAAGAAAACGAAAAAAACGCTTCTGAACTTTTTAATTATATTTTAAAACAATTAATGCCTAAACAAGCAAGAAGAGTCCTTGCAGACCAAACCTTTTCATAATGCTCATACTGCTTTGCACGTATCTAAGACGCACAGGGAAAATAATGAAGTGCGAGTTTGGTCTAGATATATTGAAAAACAAAACGTTTTTCATACAACTTAATTTTATACCGATTGTTTCTATTGCAGATATATAATGTAGTAGTCCGATAAATAAGATTTTGCATAAACATAATGAAACTTATAAATGGTGAGGTTGGTCAAGATATCATAAAAACAATAAAGTTTTCCAAGCAGCAAGCTTTTTTTTGACCTATCGTTGTTGGTCATATCACTAACCAAACAACATATAGACTGGACATCACATACAAACAACGTTGTCACAAAAAGTATCGGAGGCATCTGGTCCAAAATCGCGAGTAAGGGAGTAAGATATACATATGATGTATTTTTTAACCGCTTACTCTACAGGAAAGTGCTTGGCGCACTCTCTTCCATATGATTTGTGCGATAGAACGGCAACGCTGTTAACTTTTATCTCGCTATCGTTGGTAAGGGTACCCAAGCGTTGCCATGTGTGCATTTAAAATATTTTGGACTCGCTATGCACGCATACTTGCATATTTTGTATATGAATAGAAGCATTTATGCGCTTGTGTTTGTGCTTTATGCTCTATGTGAGTGGGAAAAGTACCGCTTCTTTAAAAAATGTGCTGCAAAAATGTAAAATTTTTAGAAATATGTAAGAAATGTGTTCAGTGCACAGAGGCTATAAGACCTATAAATGGTCAAGATATCTAGAGAAACAAAGAAGTTTTCCATACAACAAGTTAATTTCGAACGATCGTTCCTGAGCAGCTATATGATATAGTGGGCCGATGGTTCCGACTGTATTGCGTGCAGCAGAAAGAGGGACTTCTACAAAGTGTCATGCAGATAGCTTTAAACTGAGAGACTAGTTTGTATAGAAACAGACAGACGGACATGGCTATATCGACTGTATACATTATGGGGACGGAGATGCCTCCATTTATGCGTTACATACTATACGAAAAAATTTGAGTACCATCTGCTTAATATAAAATTGGTCAAATTATCGCTGCTAAATATAAGCGAACGACAAGAGCAACGATTAAGAGTGATCTTTAGCTAAATTAAGAGCTACTGTTAATTTACTTTGCAAATCGATATTCGTGGTATTCTTACCTACTTTATTTATTTATATTACATTTTAAACTGCTTCAATAAAGTCATCATTTTTGTGATCTAAGGGTGATCAGAGGTCAGTCACTAAATTCAGCTATTGTTCAGTCACTGACTATAGTCTCGTAATTGTTTAGCGCTCTTCCAGTTTATCAAGGTTTTGAGTTTGTGAAGCAACGTAACTTTTCCATCAACTGATAAAAACTGGGACATGCAGTAAAAATTGTGAAGAATCGAAAATTCGATGTTAAAGCAACACCAAACTGTACTTTACAGATATGAGAGCAAGACTGTGCAATCACAAGCCTCTAGTTCCGTCACATCGGCTCCCAAGCAGTAGGTTTTTAGAAGGCGTGTGCTTAGTACCGAGCAAGCAAGCTTAGTCACAGCTGTAGTAAAGTTGAAACATAGATTCATGTCCTTCCAGCTCGCAAGATCCCTTTTCGACACTGGATTTCAAATAAACTTTATTTCAGAAGACTTGGCACAACGCTTACGAAAATTATCACAGTGGAAACCACTGCATCAAACTCAAGGTCAATACTTCGGTTAAATCACGCTTAAATTCTCATACTTTTGAGTCTGAATTTTGGATTTTTAGTTATATCTTAACATACCAATCTAATGAAATTATTCACACGCCCCAGTGCAATTTACTACGAAATAAGGAACTGTCCGACCCGCGATTCCACAAACCAACTAGAATAGACTTGCTGTTAGGTGCTGAAAAGTTTTTCGACTTACTTTGTGTTGGGCAATCAAAGCTGTCTTCTGGACAGCCAACTACTTAGAAAACACTATTACGCTAGATTGTGTCAGGAAAATATTCGCAACCTCATCACTCCAAGCATTAGTAGTTTTCAATGCGTCAAGAAAGATGTTCTCCGAGTCTCTCTTTGACCCTCGGTAAAAATATATCTCACCATTTATTGCACAACTACAGCCAGCAGCATAAAAATAGATAGTGCATGTGGTCACTTGAGATTCCATAAGTGGCCTACGCTTACAAATATCATGTTGGAACAATAAGACACTCTGTTAGCATATCAGACCTAGGATTCGTGAGAATAAAATCAGTATCTTACAACTACTCCTTCGAGCAGTGCAGTAACAACAGCATGCCGAACCAAAAATTTCGAGCAGTGTAGTACTAACGGCACGCCGAAAAACAAAAATTCGAGCAGTGCAGTAACAATGGAACGCCGAACAATTTGGAGATGTGCAGTAACAACGATACACCGAGCAAAAAAGAAGTTTCGAGCAGCGCAGTAACAACAGCTCGCCGAAACAGGAAAAAAATGAGCAGCCCAGAAGACCAGATTGGCAGAGCCCTGTAGAAGAGGACCAAGGCCCATCCAGAGGGCAAACTCTTGAAGAAGGTGACGCGACGCCGACACGGGCTGTACTTCTAAACGGGAAATAATATTAATAACTTTTAGTTAGAAAAATTATGTCAGATATAACTATAGAATTGTTGTCGAAGCAGTCACAATTAGTCGGCAGCATTAGGGATGTAAAGGGTCGTGAGCGAGGCGAGGTAGAAGAAATAGGAGAGATACAAAGGCAGTTTCAGATCAATCTCAACGTATGGGTAAAATTGGAGTAATCAATCATGACAACTTATATAAGAAACAATACGATGTAATAATGACAGTTATAGCCATCTACCTATAGCAGGTAGATGTGTTGAACAAAAATTTAGATGAAACGCAGGTGGACATTAGGAAAAACAGCAGTAAAGTGTTTGGAATGAGGGGAAAGAAGATTGTATTTCTTTGGGAAGAAAAACAAAAAGAAATATAATACGTTGAAAGGGTAAATAAAAACGCTAGATTTCGATGTACAGAGCCCGGTAGAAGAACTAGCAGAACAGATTCATGTAAGTTGTCAACCAAAAATATGGGGTTGCCAGGTGAAAACAGAGAAGCTACCTATGCACCCGAAAATGCAGATACCCACCTTCTATGGGGATTTCAAAGAGTGTGACCCATTTGTCGAGTTATTACAAAGTTGGTTCAATCAAGAGAGGATTCTAGTCCAGCTCTTAAATTCAACTATTTAAACACGCACTTAAAGGAGAAGCAAGATGCATGGTGTCGCATTTGATAATTCCGCAGAAAATTTTAATGCGGCTAAGGAATTGTTAACCAAGCGTTATGAAAACAAAAGAAATATATTATATAGTAAAATCAGCTACGGGGGATTCGAAAAATTGAGGCCACTCATTGATAATGGGTCGCCAATGACAATAATATCTGAGGAGGCAGTCCAGATACTAAAGTAACCTAGATGGAGGGAGTATCGTCAACAGAATTTCGTGTATCAAAATATAAGTTCAAAGTATGTGTCGATACTTTAGAACCAAAAAGGACCCCTTACAGTAGATGCAATTATATTGTCAAACTGATGAAAGCGCTTCCAATTTAATCAATAAATATTGATAAAATTAAATTGGAAGGCTATATATTAAATGATCCGCACTTTAACAAACGAGGTCCAGTAGATATGGTTATCGGAACTGACCTATATAGTCACATTTTGAAAAATGGAGTAGTGAAAATCGACGGGCATATCGGCCAGAACACAAAATTCGGAGGAACAATGTCTGGTTGCCCGAAATCCAAAAGAGAGGAACGATTTTGGGAGATAGAATCAGCCGATAAAGAAAACGCAGAAGCAGAAATCTTTAATGAGACAACAAGAAAAGAAACAGATGGAAGGTATACAGTTATCATTCCGTTTAAGATAGAGAAGGAATTAGAGGAATAAAGACCACAAGCAATGACATGATTTCTAAACATAGAGTGAAAAAATTCATAAGAAATATACAGCTGAAGAAAAGTTACTGCAATTTCTTGGGGAATATGGACTTAGGACATATGATCGAGTCCAACGAAAAGGGGAAGTATTATTTACCTTATCAGGCAGTTTTAAGACACTTTAGTCTTAAACCAAATTGAGAATAGTATTGGATGCATCACCAAAAACCACGAACAACAAAAGCTTAAATGACCCAGAGTCCCAAAAGATATTTTCGACGTCGTATTAAAATGGCCCAAGAGGCAGTTTGCCGCCTCTGCAGATATAAAAAATGTATCGGCAGATTAATGTTGACAAAGAGGAATAACAATATTTGTATATTCTGTGGAGAGAAACCCCAAATTAACAGATTAACAATTACAAGCTCACAATGGTTACATACAGTACCGCATCAGCCCCATACTTGCAACAAGAGCGCTGATAGACATAGCAAATAATTGTAAAAATCAAAGCATTGGGGGAACCAATTAGAAATTACTTTTATATGGATGATCTGAAGTCAGGAGCAGACTCCATACAAGACTGTCAGAAGAAATTATAATGCATTTCCTGGAAGCTAGCGGAAGCAGGTTTTAATATGAGAAAATGGATTGCAAATAAAAAAAGAGATCATGGACCATGTAGAAAATACAGAAGAAAATAAAGTTATAACAACGAAACAAATTAGTCTATTAAAACGTTGGGGCTACAGTGGGAGCCCTTGAAAGACGAATTTAAATTTAAGTTCAATTGTGAGGGCTTAGAAAACATTATAAAAAAAAACAAGTATTATCCACGCTTGCATAGATTTATGATTATTAAGGTTGGCTAGCCCCGGTTACTGTAGTAGGAAAATTATTCATGGAAAAATTATGTTTAGTGTATAAAGATTGGAATGACAAGCTAAGCGTGGATGATGCAAAGTAATGGGAACAGTATGGGAAAAACTTAAAACTATTAGAAGATATAATAATCCAAGATATTTACAAGCCAGCATAAAGCTTCAAATACAGCTGCATGGATCCGCGGATGAATTAGGGAAGGCATATTTAGCAGTGCTATTATGTAGTGGATTCTTACACACATATGCATACATACATAACTCAACTTATAACACTTTGTTGGTAGTCCAAATAACAATAAATATGTAGTCAAGCGCATACCATAAATATGACCGTATATACAGTATGTCAATAAAGTGTTTTTACTAACAAAAAAAAACTAATTTTTTGGGTTTAGTTGAAAATAAATGTACCTAAAAGTGAGAATTTTTTTTCAATTATAATTTATTTCGATTCTATATTTCTCCTAGAACTTAATGGCAAAAAGAATTGTTAAATAACATTACCCAAACATTTTATAAAATTAAAAAACTAAAAACATTCACATTTTATGCTGTCAATAAAGTGTTTTTACAGCTACGGTAAATTGTTTTGCCGTTCTCTTTTGGGTGATCCCGTTAGATTTGGGCCCATGCGTTTTGGCTTCTCTTGTGTCTTCGACTTTTCTTGTCATTTTCTATTGCAATTTATAACGTTTTGCTTTAATTTTATGAAAAATAAAATGCCAGGAAAAAGAACAACTTTTGAAGTCGCTCAGCTGGTGTATTATAACCATCAGATGGGACGTCAAGTCTCGGAACTGGCTGATATGTTTAATTTATCAAAAGCAACGATATACAACATATTAAACAGAGCCAATAAGGAAGATAGGCTAGAGGCAAAGCCAGTATGTGGTCGACCCTGCAAAATTTCTGACAGAGATAAGCGAAAAATTCTGAGAAAAATTGAGAAAAATCCACAAATTTCGCTTAGGGATATTGCTCAGGAGTTCAAGGAAGAAAGTGGTGTTGATGTGTCACATGAAACTGTCCGAAAATTACTGAATTCCAATGACTACACATCACGAGTTGCCAGGAAAAAACCTCTACTATCGGCGGCGAATATTTTGAAGCGGCTATCGTTCGCTCAAGTCCATGTAAATAGTTCGAACGATTTTTGGAGTAACGTCATATTCTGTGACGAAAGCAAGATGATGCTATTCTACAACGATGGGCCATCCAGAGTCTGGAGAAAGCCACTAACAGCGTTGGAAAACCGCAATATTATTCCAACCGTTAAATTCGGAAAACTATCAGTGATGGTGTGGGGGTGTATTTCGAGCAAGGGTGTAGGAGATTTGACCTTCATTGAGAATACCATGGATGCTAGACAATATCTGAGCATTTTACAGACACATCTCGTCAGTAGTGCACAGAAATTTGGATTCTATGAGGACAATAAGCCAATTTTTAAATTTTACCAGGACAATGACCCGAAGCATAAAGCTCATATGGTAAGAGTTTGGCTGTTGTACAACTGTGGAAAGGTGTTAGACACTCCACCACAAAGTCCAGATATGAATCCAATAGAAAATGTGTGGTCATATTTGAAAAAAAAAGTCGCAAAGCGGAGTCCAAAATCAAAAACTGATTTAAAAGCTGCTGTACTGGAAGAATGGCAGAAGATTCCAGAAACATACATACAAAACCTTATTGTTTCAATGAAACGGCGATTGCAGGCTGTATGTGACGCTAATGGCAGCCACACAAAGTATTAAAAAAAAATATTCCTGTTTTTTTAACATTGTTATTTAGTAATAAAGTTTCGTGTAAAAACACTTTATTGACAGCATAAAATTTGAATGTTTTTAGTTTTTTAATTTTATAAAATGTTTGGGTAATGTTATTTAACAATTCTTTTTGCCATTAAGTTCTAGGAAAAATATAGAATCGAAATAAATTAGAATTGAAAAAAAATTCTCACTTTTAGGTACATTTATTTTCAACTAAACCCAAAAAATTAGTTTTTTTTCGTTAGTCAAAACACTTTATTGACATACTGTATGTATGTACATAAACATGCACAAACATATATACCGTGCTGCGAAACTACATATGTAACATGATGCCACTTGAACAGGCCAAGACAGAGCAAGACCGTTGACCGACGGCTAACCGCTAATCTTGCACTTTATATGAGTACACCCGTCCCCTCTCATTTTTTGTAGCTGTTAACCGATAACAGCATAAGCATATACATACATACATGTATTCATAGACTAAGTACATTATATTGACTTTGAATAAATTTATTGAATAGAACCAAGTATACAAGCACTGACGTGCTTTCGTTTGATTACAAATATATACATATGTATATGTAATTACATAGCGACCGTGACTTGGTCACGAATCCCTGCTTGGAGGCCGTAGACAAAGTTAAAGGATAAATAAATCATTGCCTGGAGGCAGACGACTCTGACTCAACAAGAGAGCATCTATGATATCTGTTACGGTAAAAAATCGCGCTGGCTTTCAAAAAAAAAAAAAAGAAGAATAGCGCACTTAAGATGGCTGCTTTTCACAAAAAACCAAACACCGCTACTCACTCAGCGAACATAAAAATCAAAACAAACAAATAAACTCATTAAGGCACCGGCCCCGCCTGCGACCATAGGCCCAGGACTCAGCAGCGAAGAAGCAAAAAGCTTTAATACTTTTGAATAATGTAAAAATTGTTCAACTAATTATAGTTGTTTATAGTATTAACTACTAGGATTCATTAAAATAGTAAGAGAAAATATAAAAATATGTGAGAAATAATATAAAACGAAAAATAGAGGGGTTTTCCGTTGTCAAACAATTGTTTACACAACAATGTTTTGCATTCGTCTTTGCTCTTATGCAGTTATTAGCGGTAAATTTACAGTAACTTTTACTTTGCATTCGTTTTGGTCTACGCATTTGGCTTCATGTCAGCTGAAAGTTTTTGTTTATTGCGCATTAGAAAAGATTTGACAATTTTAAAAATTCCAGGCAAGAGGTTATCATTCCAGGTGGCGTATTATAATCACCAATTGGATAAAAGTGCGCAGGAATTATCAGAAATGTATTCTGTCCCGCAAGACCATTTATCATATTATAATTAGCCCTGAAAACGAGAGAAGACTGAAGCCAAAGAGAAGAGCCGGTCGAAAAAAAAAAAAATAAATGCGCAGAGAACGTATTGGTAAAAAAGTGGATCAAAATCCAATGCCTTTGACGAGAACTCTTGCAAGGGAACTGAAGGAAGAGTTGGATCTCGACGAATCCCAAGAAACTGTATGTCAGGCCATACTTCGACAATAGCACAAAAGCTGCTCGCAAGAAACCAATGGTCTCTGATGTTAATGTTGGAAAAAGATTATCCTTCGCCACAATGTACCAAAATCAATCTGCCGAATATAAAGATGACGTCATCTTCTGCGATTAGACAAAAATGATGCTATATTATATATGTATATGCTATACATAATATACAGGAAAGTGCTTGGCGCACTCTCTTCCATATGATTTGTGCGATAGAACGGAAACGCTGTTAACTTTTATCTCGCTCGCACTTACTCTCAGCTCTCAATGCTCTCTTCCTATGTTTAGGGATCGTTTCAATGTGTGTGTGTATGTGTCCGACAAGCAAAACCGCGCACAAATTCAATTTTTCCCAAATGCTGGGGCATTGCTACCCTTTTGAAGGCACGAGTAATATGAAATAGAGAAAGGGTTCGCCACGTCGATGCGAAATTCTTGCATTTTAGCTCGCTATCGTTGGTAAGGGTAGCCAAGCGTGCCATGTGTGCATTTAAAATATTTTGGACTCACTATTCACGCATACTTGCATATTTTGTATATGAATAGAAGCATTTATGCGCTTGTGTGTCTGTTGCTCGCCTGTCCCCGATGCAAATGTAACAAAATTTTGGGATTTCTTATTTGCGACCTCTACACATAGACACACATAGAAATGTCTGTGAATGGGCTGATCATGGGCGCAAAGAAAATATCATTATTGGCACGCATCTGACGCGCGCCCTTTTTTTATGATTACACACGTAAATGAAGAGTAGCCTTTAATTTAGCTAAAGATCACTATTAATCGTTGTTCTTGTCATTCGCTTATAAATTATAAATATACAATACCCCCTTCAGGAGTATAAAACATTTTTTATGCAAGAACCTCATTTTCGACGACCGGTCGTATAGCAGCTATATAATAAAGTGGTCCGATGTAAAAAAGATTTTTCAAAAATGAATGGAGCATAGTGAAACTTATGAGAATAAGTTATTTCGTCCCCCGCTAAATTGAAAACCTTAAAAATTCGTAGAAAAATGCAGTCCCCTTGAAAAATATTCTTTTATTTGTAAGAATTCAATACATTTGCATAGTATATATAATATATACAACGCATAGTATATTGATCCTTTTAAAAAAAATTTGGTTTCGTAACCTTTTATAATTCGTAATGCAATGCGAAATTTTTTGTCGCATTTTTTTACGGTGGTGATGATGACGCCGAAGGAGATGAAATCTAAGCCATTATATAATGTAGATCGTTAATTCCTCAATTATAACTCTTTTTATACCCTGAACTCATTAAAAATGGGTATAAGGGTATATTGTATTTGTGCAAAATTCAAATGTATGTAACAGGCAGAAGGAAGCATCTCCAACCCCATAAAGTATATATATTCTTGATTAGCATCAATAGCCGAGTCGATCTAGCCATGTTCGTCTGTCTGTCCGTCCGTCCGTCCGTATGTATGAGCTCAAGGATCTCAGAACCTATAGGAGCTAGAGACTTGAAATTTTAGATGTAGATGCTCCTAGTTCCCGCGCAGATCGAGTTTGTTTCCGATAATCGATAACTTACTCCGTTTCCAAGCAATCGATAAATATCGACATCCTGTTTTTTTTAGCAAATTGGGTAAATAATAAGAGCTAGAGCCACCAAACATGATATGTTGATTCTAGAATATTATACATATGTCAAGTATCTTTCATTTTATACCTATCGCTACTTCCCCGTTACCACCCAACAGCTATAAATCAAGTTAATAACCCAACTTTTATTGCCAACCAATTGAAACCATAATTTAAATGCAATTGACTTTTTCAGAATACACAAATATTCTATGGTACAATAAGATATACTGTAGAAAATTTCATAAAGATCGGTTAAGAAAAACCAAAGTTATATGCAACTGCGCAATTGAATGGGCCAGCAGCTTTAAGAATTTCTGTATACATGTACACACACACATTCATGCTCGTCTGCTTCGCATTCTAATAGCATGGTAATTGCATCTTTTTTTTGTAATGTTATTTTAGTTCCATTTTTATCATAAGTAATTAATTGTTGGTGTGGCTGCTGAGTAGCGGCATAGCAAGTGAGGCGGTCTGTCGCGAGTTCGATCCCTACCGGGGAACGTATTATTATTATTTTTTTTTGCTAGTGTGGCTGTTGAGTAGAGTCGACAGTAAGTAATGCGGTCAGTTGCAAATTCGAGCCCCGCCAAGGGAACTTTTTTTATTAATTTATTTGGTGTTGGAATAAGAGGGTTCAGGGTATCCCCTAGTCGGGAGCTCCCGACTAGAACCTCTTACTTGTTTTAACCCAATAAGTTTAGAAACGAGATAGAAAAACTAAGAGAAAAAATATCAAGCAATCGACAATTTTAAGTTTAATTTAAAATTAATTTTTATAAAATTTGAAAAACGTACAAGTGTTATGGCAGCTATATGATATAGTGGTCCGATGTTGATAGCATTTTGCATATATATAGAAGAATAACTCAAGTTATAAAAGCCAACTTTGGTCATTTTGTATTGATAAACAAACAAATTATAGTGCTCTAGTCGGGAGTCCTTGACTAGAAAATACCCTGAACCAAACTAAGTATATATTCTTAAAATAACTTTTGAGTTTAAATTAAACATATATAATTTATATGGACCCATATACAGACACCTAATTTACTCCACCCTGAACACTTACAGAGATTCCACTGTGGCAAACATACACTGACTCAGTGTCCTAGCGCTTAATTCTTCATTGGAGATTTTTTAAAATGCCCAATCGATGTCCGAGTCGCAATTTGTAGTTGACTTTTTTTAAACTAGTAAACACTTGAATCCCAAGCAATAAATCGTACAGGCTCGTACATCTATCAAATTTTACAAATCATAAATTAAAATCTCTTAAAATGATGCAACTGGCCCTTTAAAATGAATGTTGCTGAAATAGATCCTCAAATTCGGTTTTAAAAATAGCTAGTGGATATAACGAATTTTGATCAATAGGTAAAAAGCCTACAGACATAGCGCAACATGTAATTTTTATCAATAAAAAACCCCTACAGACTTATAAAGAAACGTGGCATACTCAAAACCGACTGACCCAGATATTTTCCTACCGCTTAAGTAATTAGATATACGGTTTCAAATTGCATTCTTTATATAAATGACGATTCGCCTTTTAGGTCACAGTGTATTAGATATTATCTCGCAATCAAGATGGATAGCAATGGCCCTAGAATCTCAATATTTTACGACTGAAGCATTAAACTGTATGATCGAATACCTTTAATATGACAGTAAATGCATTCAGTATTATGATAAAGGAAAGGGGAAACTGTTATCTAAGTGATCATAATGTGTTCGAAGTAGTTTACCAGTCTGCTCCTTTTGGACCTTATCGTCATTTTTGGGATGTTTAGGAGGAAAAAACTCTTCTATATTGAGCCACATGGAAGCAGTCGTTTTTCTACTACAAGCTACGTATATTGTTCCACGCTGCATACGTGAGCAAGTGTGACTCACCATACGAAGCTATCTAATTTCTGTTAATAGTTATACTGCAGTGGTTTGAATGTCACTTGAATTTCCGCTATGCCTAAAAACAGATCGTGACTTTCGTCAGCCCTTCAATTTGAGTTTTAGTAGAAGATCGACCCTAAACATAGCACAAAGAGTAATTAAACAGACTAAAAAAATACCCTGATAACGCAAACATGACTATGTTTGTATTAATTTTAGTCTTACATGGTTATTTTTACTCTAGGAGTTGCCGTTAAGCCTTCAAAAATATATTAAAAATCATCAGTGGTCTCATGCATTAGATCCAATAAGAAATGCAAGCCTAACTGGAACGCACCTCCAGTTTAATAGCTTCAATAGCTAACCACGTTCTTTTCTAAAGTAACCTTCGAGTCAAGCAAACGTACCAGCTATGGAGGATAAACGTTATTTGGTAGCTAGAACTGTTTCTAGTCCGTGCTAGAAATATTATTTTTATACCCTGAACCCATTAAAAATGGGTATAAGCAAAGACAATATAAACACTAAGATGAGTAACGCCCATACATTTGAATGCGACGGAAAATTTCAAGCCTGGCCTTTCATCTGGCCTTTGAGGCTTCGTACAGCATGCCTGCCGACTGGTTGTTCGTTCTCCAAAGACCAGACGATAGAATGCTGAAGTCACGGCTTGCTGATGCTGACACGAGCTACGAAGTTAGTCGCCAGCCTCCCTTCAGCAAAGCTGGTCGATGCTGCTTTGCGTCGCTTCGTTTTCGAAGTACATTGAGCGAAAAAGCTTAGAACTTACGATCGACGCAAAGTGCTTGTGCTTTATCCATGAAATGCATATTTTCTTTAAATGATATATTACCCTAGATATTAACAAATAAGAACTTTTATAATTTTTACACAAGGAGCTTATTGCGCAATAACTATGATTGATTTCATTGCATTTTGTGTACTGAGGTTGGCTCCGCAGAAAATATGTATTTCTAAGTCGATGCAAATATTTACATAATTTCTTTAAAATAAATTAATATTATTTTTATTCTTTAATTTAGAAATAAAAAGTGCTAAAAATACAATAACATTTCAAGTCGACCCGAAAGTCATATTTAGTTATGACCCCATTATAATTATAATGGCCTCCTCGCGGTGTTCCCTGCGTACTTTGTTCTTTATAATTGGAACAAAAAATAATAAAATAAAAAAAAATAAAAATTAATTAAATGTATCTTTGAAAACAACCAATTTTGCACTTTTATTTATTTTGTATTACTTAAAAATAATAATAATTTAATTATTAATTTCAAATAATTAAAATTACATAAATATTTGCATCGACTTAAAAATACAAATTTTTTTGTACGGAGCCAACCTCAGAACACGAAATGCATTCATATATCAACAGAAATTTCGGGTATGTTATGTATGGTATATTCACACGCATACAAACATAATTGCTTGCACGGCCGTCACAGAGCCGAAGCAAAGACAATATAAACACTAAAATGAGCAATGCCATACAACAAAATGCTACTATGCAGCTTGATTTTTTGAAAATTGAGAACGAAAACGAAATCTGTAGCATTGCGCTCTCACAGCCGAGAGAACGAAAAAGCTAAAAATAGAATTTGCTCTCAGCTTCGGCTCTGTGAGGGCCGTGCAAGCAATTATGCTTGTATGCGTGTTTGTAAAAGCATATTTGAATGTGTTGTTATCCACAGCTCTGGCAAAGTCTCAACACAAATTTGGGATAGGTCATGATCTGCGCTAGAAAACTAACAAAATTAATTTCTTTCCAGCTAAAGCCAGAGCAGTGAATAACAACACATACATACATACTTTATAGATCTTATGCATGTAAATTGAGACAAGAACTTTTCTCGAGCACACACTGTCCAAAAAGAAAAGTGAAATCAATCTATGTGTGCTATTTTCTTAACATAGTTATTGCGCAAGAAGCGCCTTGTGTAAAAATTATATAAGTTCTTAAATTTTCCTGTAAAATTAATTGTTAATATCTAGAGTAATATATCATTTAAATAAAGCATGCATTTAATGGATAAAGCACAAGCACTTTGCGTCGATCGTAAGTTCTAAACTTTTTCGCTCAATGTACTTCGAAAACGAAGCGACGCAAAGCAACATCGACCAGCTTTGCTGAAGGCAGGCTGGCGACTAACTTTCTAGCTCGTGTCAGCACCAGCAAGCCGCGACTTCCGCATTCGTTCGTCTGGTCTTTGGAGAACGAACAACCAGTCGGCAGGCATGCCGTACGAAGCCTCAAAGGCCAGATAAAAGGCCAGGCTAGAAATTTTGCGTCGCATTCAAATGTATGGGCGTTACTCATCTAAGTGTTTATATTATCTTTGGCCGAAGCTGAGAGCAAATACTATTTTTAGCTTTTTCGTTCTCTCGGGTGCTAGAGCGCAATGCTACAGATTTCGTTTTCGTTCTCAATTTTCAAAAAATCAAGCTGCATAGTAGCATTTTGTTGTATGGCGTTACTCATCTTAGTGTTTATATTGTCTTTGGTGTAAGGGTATATTGTATTTGTGCGAAATCCAAATGTATGTAACAGCACTAACCATACAATGTATAGACATACCAAATGGCACTTTTAATCGAAACACGAAAAATCGAAACGAGGCGACCCCAATGGTACCTGCGACCATTTTAGTGTGCCCAGACAGAGTAAGACTGCTGAGAGTGGCAGCCGAACGCCGGCCTCAAAAACCCGAACGTTCAGTATGAAGCCGCATCTCGCTCAGCGCACAACGTCGCGGCTGATGCGTTTTCTTAATGTATGTATGTATGCCATTTTTAAATCCTTACAGCCCAAAAACATATATGTGTATGCATGTGCCTCGCTCTCACTCTGCAATTGCATCCATCTCTTTCTCCCTGCATAGCTTCCCACAAAACCCCGAGATCTACAAACATTCATACGTTTGTGTTGTGTGGATGTGCGCACAAGTAGATCGCGGCGTTTGTCGCGAACCAGAGGTTCTTTCTTCAATTGTGTGCCTTTTGTGCCTGTGTTAGCAATAGGCACTCACATTTAAATGCTTTATCATGTATTTCTTCGTCCCGTCAGGCATGATGAGAAGAATTTGATCAAATTTTATTTAATACACAATTAATTGACCTAAATAAAATATTTATATTTATTTTCTGTTTACTGTAGGGACCTATTTTGCTTAAAATACAAAAATATCTAAGTCGTATTTCTGCAAGGGTAATTCATCGTCGGCTTGTTCATGGATTTAAGAAAAGACCAAAAATTGACGCACACTCTTTCAAGTAAGCAAGTTGTGTGAAATTATTAATGGGTTTGGCCTGTTTAGTGCAAAATTGATATTTTCCATGCTTGTTGTAGGGGTAAGGGTACTTGGTCGCTGGCATATGTGCATGATAACTTTTTGGGTCGGCCAACCACGCACAATAACACACTTTTCTATATGAATGGAAGCATTAATGCACTTGTGTGCGTGTTGGTTGCTTGTCTGCCTGCCCGATGCAAATTTGACAAAATTTGAAGTTTTTGGCATTTGTGAATTTCGAACTCTACACACACACATATACACACTCACAAATATGTGCGAATGAGTTGATCTATGGTTTGTCGTGAGACAGAAATATTTTTATCAATGGGTGCGTAAATTTTGGCGACTGACACGGTCTTTGTTTTTTTGGCATGCCTGCGGTGGGCTTGCAGCCGCAAAGGGACAAATGTATAAAAAGGCAATGAAAATGGTATGGATCCAGACGCATGCTATACTTTTTGATCGTTAATTGCCTGTCATAAAACCCCTTAACCCAAGATTATAATAATGCCAATACAAGATTGCATATTTTCCATATCAAAGTGCAAACGAGCGACAAGTGCGATCCACCTGTTTCATTCAAGCCCATTCAAGCCTCACGACAAACCCTTGATCAGCTCATTCACACACATTTGTGAGTGTGTATATGTGTGTGTGCAGAGTTCGAAATTCACAAATGCCAAAAACTTCATATTTTGTCAAATTTGCATCGGGCATGCAGACAGGCAACCAACACGCACACAAGCGCATTAATGCTTCCATCCATATAGAAAAGTGTGTTAGTGTGCGTGGTTGGCCGACCCAAAAAGTTATCATGCACACATGCCAGCGACAACGTACCCTTACCCCTACAACAAGCATGGAAAATATCAATTTTGCACTAAACAGGCCAAACCCTTACTTAAAAGAGTGTGCGTCAATTTTTGGTCTTTTTTTAAATTCTTCGACAAGCCGACGATGAATTACCCTTGCAGAAATACGACTTAGATATTTTTGTATTTTAAGCAAAATAGGTCCCTACAGTAAACAGAAAATAAATATAAATATTTTATTTAGGTCAATTAATTGTGTATTAAATAAAATTTGATCAACTCTTCTCATCACGGCTGACTGGACGAAGAAATACATGATAGAGCATTTAAATGTGAGTGCCTATTGCTACCACAGGCACAAAAGGCACACAATTGAAGAAATAACCTCTGGTTCGCGACAAACGCCGCGATCTACTTGTGCGCACATCCACACAACACAAACGTAGGAATGTTTGTAGATCTCGGGGAGGGAGAAAGAGATGGACGCAAGTGCGCAAAGCAATGAGCGAGGCACATGCATACACACATATGTTTTTGGGCTGTAAGGATTTAAAAATGGCATACATACATATATTAAGAAAACGCATCAGCCGCGACGTTATGCGCTGAGCGAGATGCGGCTTCATACTGAACGTTCGGCTTTTGAGGCCGGCGTTCGGCAGCCACTCTCAGCAGTGTCTGGGCACACTAAAATGGTCTCAGGTACCATTGGGGTCGTCTAGTTTCGATTTTTCGTGTTTCGATTAAAAGTGCCATTTGGTATGTCTATTCATTGTATGGTTAGTGGTAACAGGCAGAAGGAAGCATCTCCGACCCCATAAAGTATATATATTCATGATTAGCATCAATAGCCGAGTCGATCTAGCCATGTCCGTCTGTCTGTCCGTCCGTCCGTATGTATGAACGCAAGGTTCTTAGAACCTATAAGAGCTTGCAATTTTAGATGTAGGTGCTCCTAGTTCCCGCGCAGATCGAGTTTATTTCCAATAATCGATAACTTACTCCGTTTCCAAGCAATCGATAAAAATTTATATCGATATCCTGTATTTTGGGCAATTTTGGTAAATAATAAGAGCTAGAGTCACCAAACTTGACATATAGCTTTTAAAATAGAATATATATGCATTTAATGTTGAAAGAAGAGGGTTCAGAGTATCCCCTACTCGGGGGCACCGGACTAGAACCTTTTACTTGTGCTTACATACATACATTCTACAGAAATAAATTCCCGAGTAGCAATAAGACTACTAAAATACAGTGCCAATCTTTCCACGGGTAAATATTATTAATAAGGATCCGCATGAATGAACACAATATTTGTTGCTTATCTCATCATTGTTAATCATGCAGATCTGGCACTAAGTAGAGTGTTCATTTGAAAGCCTGTGTACCCACCTTACAGTGCCCAGCGGAGTACCACAACCATATTAACGTGTCTACCACGTGCATCCAGGAGCAAGAGCCTATCAACTACTGAGCTGACTTGAATAAAAAGTTAATCTTTTTAATTTAATACCCTGAACCCATTGAAAATAGATAAAAAGGTTATTATGTATTTGTGCGAAATCCAAATGTATGTAACAGGCAGAAGGAAGCATCTCCGACCCCATAAAGTATATATATTCTTGATTAGCATCAATAGCCGAGTCGATCTAGCCATATCCGTCTGTCTGTCCGTCCGTCCGTTCGTCCGTCCGTTCGTCCGTCCGTCCGTATGTATGAACGCAAGGTTCTCAGAACCTATAAGAGCTTTCAATTTTAGATGTAGGTGCTCCTAGCTCTCGCGCAGATCGAGTTTATTTCCGATAATCGATAACTTACTCCATTTCCAAGCAATCGATAAAAGTCGGCTTTTAGGGAAATTTGGTAAATATTGAGAGCTATAAATTAAGTTTGTTCAGTCATATACCTCGAGTATACATTAGTTATGGTATCAATAGCAATGCCAAAGCAGACTATGTAAAGATTATGCCAACTCTCTTCTATTTTAATGTCATAAGCACTCATACACACGTACGAAGTCTAGCTCAATCTAGCCACAATTTTAATGCAATTGACTTTTTGAGAATGTACAAATGTTATACCTAGTGCAAATTCCGAGAATTTCTGTATACATGTTCACAGCGTTGCAATTGCGATTGTTTTCTGTGCTGCTATTTATGTTCGTTTTTACACTCAATAACACTTAATTGTTAGTGTGGCAGTTGGGTAGAGGCATAGCAAGGGGAAACGGGTTTTTTTTAATGCTGGTGTGACTGTTGAGTAGAGTCGTCAGCAAGTATTGTGGTCAGTTGTTTTTTGAAAATTATCTTTATTACTTCAAACGAGCGCGTAGCCCAAGCTGCATTAAGTGTTTAGAGAATAGAAAGAAATAGAAAACCAAGCAAACGAAATAAGAATGTGTGCATTATCAAAAATTCAATCCTAACATTATTATGGAACCTTTAATTTAGCCGCAGAATCCCGGAGAAACATCTTTCCCCGCTGGACACAAGCCAAAATTGTAAGTGTCACGATTACGCATATAAAGAGATTGTATAACATTATTTGTTTTTCATGTTGGAACATAATTAGTTTTGCTATTATCAAATTTTAATCACTCAAGGCATTTGCAGCCAATTTGATTAATTTAGTAAGGTTAATTATTTTTCGGGTCTGGGTTATGTGACCATTTTCGGTGGCTAGCGGATGTTTGTTTGGTGGGCGATTAAATTCGTAGATACTGCTAATATAGTTGACTTGCTGCACACGTAGACTTATTGGCACAAGGTAATTTTAGTTCAGTTCAGCTCAGTAGTTAATAGGCCCTTATTCCTTGTTGCACGTGGTAGACGCGTTAATGTGGTTGTGGTACTCCGCTAGGCACTGTAAGGTGGGTGCACAGGCCAGATCTGCATGATTAACAATGAGGAGACAAGCAATAAATATTTTGCTCATTCATGCGGATCCTTATTATATTTATACTAATAATATTTACCCGTGCATTTTAAATCTTTTTCAGTAGTCTTATTGCGACTCGGGAATTTCTTTTTGTAGGATGTATGTATGTAAGAAAAATAATAATTCTAGCACGGACTAGAAACACTTCTAGCGACTAAATAACGTTTATCCTCCATAGCTGGTACGTTTGCTTGACTGTGGTGCGTTGCAGTTAGGCCTGCATTTCTTATTGGATCTAATATATGAGACCACTGATATATGAGACCACTGATAATATATAAATACCACCATGTAAGACTGAAATTAATAAAAACATAACATTTTTGTTGACTTTATCAGGGCTTTTTTCTAGTTTGTTTTATTTCTTTTTTTTTGTGTATTATGTTTAATAAAAAAAAAAAATACGTGATTCTTCTTTATTCGACGGGGTGAATTCTACTACTAAAAGGGTCGATCTACTACTAAAACTAAAATGAAGGGCTGACGAAAGTCATGGCCAACTTTTAGGCATAGCGGATATTCAATTGACAAGCGCCACTACAAGTGCCCCTGCCAAAATCACGCTTGTGGTAACAACAAGCGAGATCAGCGATTGGAACTAAAATTATATATTGAATTAAATCATTTGCGCGACATTTTCCAACTAGTTGGCCCTGAAGGCCTTCTAGTTCGTAATAGCTGTTTCCTAATTTACGCCTGATTCTGCTTTTCACAAAAGTGGGATCTAACTTTGCATTAAATCCTTTAGGAAAACAGCTCTGTTGGAAATTCCGGCGGAATACTTCTTGATTTGCGGCAAATGTCACCTCCCGATCTCGTACATTATACACTATTTCGTTGTGAGTATGCTTAAGACGGCCCGATTTCTCATCAAAAAAGTCGTCTTCTTACAAATTCAAGGCTCGAAACAGCCTATATGTAAAGCCATTAGATATCAAATGCCTACCAAACTGCAAACTGAATCGTAACAAACAGAATATCTTGCTAAGATTCTCATTCCAAGTTGACGAAATATCGCTAATATATACTTTAATCGCAGAAATCACTGACCAATTCACACGCTCAGAGGCATTCGCTTGTGGAGCACACACCGCTGTATAGGAGTGATGGTTACCATTCTTTTACAGTCAGTTATTAATCGTATGTGACTTAAACTGTACACTATTATCGGATACTATGGTTTCTGTTACCCGGAAACAGTCAGTTCAGTCATCTTCCAAGAACTGCATGATTGCGTTAATACTGAACTTTTAAACTGATTTAAATGGAAACTTTATAAAATGGTCAACTACTATACATATACCGATGTGTTTGGATAATCAAAATATAGTTTCTGAAAAAAAAATTAACTTTCGTCGGTTCTCGCCAACGGTGGTCTAAACACTCTATTGGGACTATTGGTACTTTTGCAAATCGCATTTTGGTTGACTATTCTCCTACATCAGATACCAAATTTGGAAAATTAAAATATCGGCGAAATCTTTCAAATGTTTGTTATCACTGCCATGCGAGGATAAAGGGTCGGTATGGGACATTCTTTATGCTTCTGGAACTTGTTCTCGTGGAAGCCACATTTTCCAAACACATTCATCTGCTATTTTGTTTACGGTTGCATGTTCGGTTCGTTGGTAGGCAAACCCGTTAAGAACTTTGACATTGGGCATTCGCTCTTGGTTGTCTTCAACCTTAGCCTCCAAATATTGATAATATTGTGGTTGAAAGCGAGGGGACTGTAGATCTACTACTTCATACAAGTCGCTATCAGTCTATCATCCTACTTTAGAGATTGCAATGGTCAATTGTAATCCTTTCATTTCGCGCTAGTTAGTCAATAAGCCCCGAAGGTGCTTATTATGCTTATTTCTGCAACCGATTGGTCTTTCTTATATGACTCGGTTGATTTGAATACTGCCATTAAATTTTTTTTGTATCACCCTAAACTCTCTTTTAGAGGGGTGTATCCCATGTCAATTCCTTCGCAACTGACCGCATTACTTGCTGTCGACTCTACTCAACAGCTACACCAGCAAAAAAATAAGAATACTTTCCGCGGTAGGGCTCCAACTGGCGACAGACCGCACCTCTTGCTATGCCACTACTCAGCAGCCACACCAATAATTAAGTACTTATGATAAAGGAACTTAAATAGCATTACAGAAAAAGTCGCAATTACCATGCTGTTAGAATGCGATATAATGCGAAGCAGACGCGCATGAATGTGTGTGTGTACAGTATACAGAAATTTTTAAAGCTGGTGTCCCATTCAATTGCGTACTTGCATATAGCATTGGTGTTTTCTTAACCGATCTTCATGAAACTTTCTACAGTATATCTTATTGTACCATAGAATATTTGTGTATTCTGAAAAAGTCAATTGCATTTAAATAGTGGTTTCAATTGGTTGGCAATAAAAGTTGGGTCATTAACTTGATTTATAGCTGTTGGGTGGTAACGGGGAAGTAGCGATAGGTATAAAATGAAAGATACTTGACATATGTATAATATTCTAGAATCAACATATCATGTTTGGTGGCTCTAGCTCTTATTATTTACCCAATTTGCTCAAAAAAACAGGATGTCGATATCGATTTCGGCTATTGGTGCTGATCAAGAATATATATACTTTATGTGGTCGGAGATGCTTCCTTTTGCCTGTTACATACATTTAAATTTTGCACAAATACAATATACCCTTATCAGAATGCCTCACAAACTCAGAGTGCTATAAGAAGCAAGTAAGAAGCTCTAGTCGGGAGCTCTCGACTATGTGATACCCTGAACCTTCTTCTTTCAACACCAAATGCAGCTCGCTTTACGCGCTTATTTGCTTTAGTAGAAATGAAAGTAAATTAAAAAAAAAAAATATTTTTTCTGTAGGGTTCCAGCTCGCAACAGACAAACTACTTGTCCACGCCTCTACTCAACATCCACACAAATAATTTAGTCCTAATGAGAATTAAAATAGCAGCACAATAAACATTATAATCGAAATTGAATTGCTGCTGAAAGAATCAAAGACGCGCATGAATGTGTGTATGTACAGGCAGAAATTCTCGCAATTAGCAATTCGTTGCCTCAAACAAGTGGTCAGCCAAAACACATATTTGTTAGAAACTTTTGCGTTTTTTAACCGATCTTAATGAAAAATCTATTGAATTTGTTTTGTATTTATGTATTTAATGAGAGTGAGGTTTAAACAAATAACCTTCCAAGAAGGCAACAACTGCAATAGGAATTTACGCCAGTGTATAAAAGAACACGGTTGTGCGGCGTTGGTAACACGAAATTCGTCAACTCGATTGCATTGGTGAATGCTCATTCGAGATATTGCTCTGGTTGCATTATCTTACTATTTTTAAAGAATAAAATATGGCACACTCCTTGCATGTTCCTGGCTTGTATGTTGGTTTCAGAAGTGTTTGCCTCTTGTATTATTTAAATCTTCAAATAATTATGTTGTTGTTGTTGCTCCAGCATATCAATAAACATGGTCTCTTTACAGCGAATGCCTAAATTAATATGTTTAATTGGCGTGCGAATCGCCGAAGTTGAAGCGGACATCTTATCCAGCTTCTTGATAAGATGTCCATAAAGTAACGAAACCCATGTTGGCGTATACGATGGAAAAATCGTAAAGTCAATTCCGTTAAAATTGCGGCTTAACTTAGTAGGCCTAATTTGGTGGCATCGAGGAGGTGGGGATGTACAAAATGAAAGATACTTGATATCTGTATACTTTTCTTTCGATTATCGAAAACAAACTCGTACTGCGCATGGACTAGGAGAGTCTATATAACAAATTTCAAGTCTGTAGCTTCATGAGTTCTAAAATGCATGTGCTCATACATATGGACTGTCGGATAGACGAACATGACTAGATCGACTTTATGGGGTAAGATACGCTACCTTCTGCCTGTAACATACACAGAAACATTATATCTTGGCCAATTTTCAATGGGTTAAGGGTATGAAAAAAGTTTAAAAAAAGAATAGCCCCTTTCGCTAAAAATACGTTACAATAATTCTTTAATAATACAAAGGCGAAAATACCAGTGCGACAACAAATTTTACAACAAGATCAACACTGCCACAAAATAAATAAGGCACCTACAACAGACTACAAAACTGACACCGAAAACTGAGCTCACTTATATAGACATCTATAGAACAAATAGTTTCAACCTCCACGTCAAACAGCGCCGACGTGTAAAACAATGTTTATTGTAAATTATATTTTAAATTATAATAATTCATTAGTTTCATTTAATTTATAATATTGTTAATTGCTTTATGTTTTTGCTTTCGTACCCTGAAGACGGTTACCGAAATATATCGGTGATAATTCAAGCAATATTTGGGTTTTTCATTTTAATTTATTTTTGTTTTGAATAAAAACCCGGGACCTCGAGCCAGCGAAACAAATAATTAATAATTATTATTATGGAAAAGTCGCCAAATCCAGCTTATTTATACAAAATTTATCTTTCCTTAGAATACATACTGATTTTATATTCACCTTTCTTTATAGCTTTAGGGTATAAAAAAAATAGATCCCTCAATTGAACACGACCAAATTGAACACGCGACAGACTACACTTATTGCCACCACTCCTACTCAACAGCCCAACTAACAATTCAAATGCAGTGAGGGAAAAACAAATTGATATAGAAGCACATACATACAGCACAGTGTGAAGTCGTTGCTCATACATCCCAGGAATGTGAACAACGTGATAGAAAAATAACGTTTCACATATGGCGACCAAGAACAACTAATACGCAGCCAGCTAATTAGTATTCGAGAGGTGAATGCCATTCAAGAGCACAGCATAGCGAAAATCATGACAACCGGCTAAGGAACAGCACTTAGCGAATCCTACACTGATGGAGGATGGTAGTGAGTAGTTAACGGACTACGCCAAATGTGGTATGTACGATTGTGGACGTCGATAGTAAGGAGAGAATGCATGCAAGCATTGACCGGAATAATGAAAGGCGACACCGATGTCGCACCAAACAGTGTCCAATATGTAATGAACAACACGCAGTCAGGGACTGCAACGAGCTTAACTTAGGCTCTCCGCTCAAAAGGTGGACGTTTGTGAAAAGGTACCGCATGTCTACGAGATGGCCACATGGCAAATGATGAGTCACAATGCATCGCAGCCAGCAGCAGGTAGAGTAAAGAATACTGGACGGATGCCGCAGCCAGTGGATCCGCACACAAGGGTACCGAAGCCAGTGAATACGCAATTGACACAACAAAGGAAGTTATGTCGATTCGGATGGAGAACGCTTACTATACGACATATTTCAATTGACATTGCACTGGGCTAATAAGCGGATCAATACGTACGCGCTCCTCGACGAGTGTTCGTCTGTAACGATGATCGACGACGAGCTACTGCGCGATCTAGATAAAAGGGGAACGCAGTCAATAGAATATACAGTGGTTTGGTGGAAGAGCAATCAGAAAGCTGACCACAGTGCTTACCTGAACTTACCAATGCAATGTCTGCATCGACGTGGCGTCCAAATGTTGGACAACGGTGCACGACTTCCAATAAATCACGGGGCGGTACCAAAACTTCTCATTGGACTTAACCATGCGCATCTTGGAGGGGTGGTTTTTGGACCGGTAAGAGGTCAAACAACTGTAACGTCATTAAAGTCATGCCTGCTAGCAGTGTCGCAAGTGGATGAAATCCAAAAGATGGTAAACGACTATTTTGATATCGAGAACTTTGGTGTGAAACTTACGCCACCAGTCGCAGCTATCGACGATGCACGAGCACAGACAGATTAGTTGCCAGACAGATTAATTATGGAAGCTATGAAGCTATGATATGGCATACGAAGATTGGTCAATATTAAGAGAAAGATGAAACGACGTAACGATCAGTTCAATCGAACATAGGCACGATTATGTTAATAATGAATATGCTCGACGATTGGAGCATCATGAGGTCGCTTGCGCCAACAGCGACAAACTTCGGTATCTGCCGCACTTTGGAGTTTAAATCCGAATAAAACCGGAAAGATAAGACGTGTGTTCGACGCGGTAGCAAAGGTCGGTGACATTTCATTGAATTCGGCATAATTCAAGGGGCCGCAGCACCATAAGTCGCTGCCAGCTGCTCTCTTCCATTTACGGGAAGGTGCCGTTGGCATTTGTGGAGACATCCGAGAGATGTTTTATCAAGTGAATGCCCTGCAGTATTAGGCTCAATACCAGTGCGAGCAATGCAACTGAACGTTTTTGTCGACGCTAGCCAGTAGTAATCGCAGCTGTAACGTACTTAAAAGTCACCAATGAAAGCTATGTCAATTCCACGACTGGAATTGCAAGCAGCCGTGTTAGGGCCGAGGCTGATTGACACTGTCAAAAAAGAGCACAGTATAGCGATCAGCGGTGCTGTTCTATGGACTTATTCCAAAACAGTGCTGCGTTTGGTAGGAAGTACCCACCGTCGATATAAGCAGTTCGTTGGAAATCGAGTGGGAGAAATTTTAAAATCAACAAAGGTTTCCCATTGGAGATAGGTACCTACAGCTGAAAACGCAGCAGTCGACGCAACCAGCCCGTTTTGCCACGCATACCTCAGCCAACGGTAACGATGGTTAGACGGGCCAACATTTTTACGGTAGTCAGATAGCAGATGGCCGCAGCCCGAACCATGCAAGGAATGATGAATCAGTCGGTCCTCGAAGCGACATAAGAGGGATGGTGCCCTACTTTAATGACAATGGAGTCTTGCGTGCGTATGGCAGGATTGATGCTGCACTGTGCGAGGAGACTGTGACTGTGAACAATTACCATGTGTAAATGAAGCATCAAAATGTGGATGCGACAAGGGCGACATCAGGACCAGATTTTGGATAACAAAGCTGCGTCGAGTATTACGTACAGTAATATCTGGATGTAGTGTGTGCAAGCTACATAGAGGGCAGCCAGCACCACCTATAATCGGTTCTTTGCTAGAGGACAGATTAGAGGCCAATGGATGGCCATTTAATTTTAAGGGTCTGGACTACTTTGGACCTTGGACACTTGTTATGATTGGACGTCAAAAGAAAAAAATATGGGTTGCCGTGTTTACGTGTGACAACGAGGACCATTCATTTGGAGATGGCACATTGTATTGGCATGTTTCCGCCATTTCTTAAATGTTAAGCCTTTTACTGTCGTGAGTTCGAAGGCCGTAGGAGAATAGACTGCGGTAAGATGTAATCCGTTCAGAATAAAACACTTGCATTTACATCAGCACTTGCACTGGCATTTGAATTTGGACTTGCACTAGCACGTTTTGCATATGCTGTTTCTATTAACATCGGAGTAACATAGCCAGGGGCCAAGTGTAAGCCTTGCAGTGTTCCAACTTCGTTTGGCACACGACAATAGCTTTTAGTATAAGGTGACCCAAAAGCTGTAAATATTGGCTAATAAATAACTGAGAACTAATCAGAAAAATATTTTCGGTGTTTTCACAGTTTCATATGGAGAAAAACGGCTAACATTTTTTTCAATTTGTTGTTTAGCTGGCTCGAGGTCCGGGGTTTATTTATTCAAATCCAAATTGAAACGCAATTTTGTTATAATCTAACCAATATATTTCGGCTGCACTTCGGCAACCGTCTTCAGGGCACTAGTTTGACGATTCGTCTCTTATTGATGTGGAGGTTGAAACTATTTGAAAATTCAACAGATGTCTGTATATGTGAGAGCAGTTTTTGTGTCCGTTTTGTAGTTTAGTCGTCTGTTGTTTGGTGAGTTTATTATGTGTAACTGTTCTAATGTATGTTTTTGTTATGGTGTTGTTCTTGTTGTAAAATTGCCGTCGCATCGAACTTTGGTGTGCTGCTTTTCATACAGTGTATATATAATACATAATATAATATTGTATACTATCTTGATGTCTTAATTTGAAGTCAGATTTGTGTTGGGTTATTCTTGTTTTTAGTTTGGACTTTGTTGTGCCGATGTACACGTTGTTGCAATGATGGCTTTTATCCCTGCCACATGGTATTTTGAAATGACATTACTTGAGTTAAGTATTCGTCCAGAGGCTATGGGTTTCATATACCACTTAATTTTGAGTGAGTTGTCTACTCTATTTACCAAAGTGTCTAAGTATGGTAGCTTCCCGTCTTGTTTTAGTTCCACTGTGAGTTAAATATGTTTGTGAAACAAATTTAATTCTTTTGAATGTTCTTTTCTCCTGTATTGCTCGTTACAGTCATCTACATACATTGTCAGAAGTTTGGGGTTTCGTTGTCAATTTATCAGTCATATTGTCTAAAAGTTCCTCCATTATTATGTCAGATATTACGGGCACTAATCGATACCAGCGCAAAAAATTAAATAAATCTAAATAATCAGATTCTTGGTTTGAAAAGCTTGAGATTTTAAGATTAAACTTAAAGTTAAGTCAGAAGTTTCTGTAAAATCTGGAATCACACACACAGCCTAAACTTTTTTTATACGGACAGACTACGAGACTGCAAGACGCTCTGTTTCCGATGATCCCTTAATGATTATAAAACTTTTGTAAACAATGAAGCTTAGTTATTCATTTAATTTTTTAAAATCGTTTTAGATAATCTAAAATTTACTTATAACTAATATGGTTATCTTACCTCTTCACAAAGAGCAAGCATTCGTCGGGTGCTTTCCAAGGACTGCAATAAAATGTTAAGATATTCGTTTAAGACATTTCACCTTATTTCTTTTTATTAATTATTAATTAATTATTATTGATTATTATTATTAAGTGCTTGGAAAATAAACATAATAATAAACGTAATGTGTGTTCTGAGACTCCTTTGGCACGAAACTAAATTGGCAAAAAAGTGTCGTGAGACATTTTTTCGTTTTACATCTGATCGGCATGAAAATCATATTCAAAGATCTTTATGGAAACTCATCTAATACGTTTTTCAGACTTTTCGTTAAAAAATGCAAACTTTAAACTTTTTTGCAAAGACTATATAAAAATAAATGAATTTGTTTCTTAGCGATTTCGAATATTCCGCCCGTAACTTTGGTAATGCGGAAGAATATTTTAATTATTTGTTATTTATCGGTTTCAAACTCATATAAAAAAAGTAATTTAATACGTTTACGTTAATGTAACCACTCTTAAATGAAAAATGCGGGTAAATGTATAATAAACTTAACTTATTTTTCTGCTTGACAACTCTTACCACAAGACCTTCTTCTTCTTTATTGATAGCAACAGTGTGTTATTTATTCCATGCATTTTCAATATATTGTTAAGTAGAAGTGGTAATCAATTCAACTAAGTGTAATGTCTAAAGTATGTAGCGAGAGACGGATCACGGGCAAGGCCGGACTATAACCGCTATTGCTAAAAATATTCTCATGTATCTCGCATTAGTGGACATGTTCTAATATCTCAAAATATCGTTTGACGGTTATATACACGAGAAAATATTCCAAATCTTAAGTTTAAAAAGCGGCGTTTGGCACTACATCCTGTGTCGCCATACACAATAGAGTCTTCCTTTGGCTAAAGCAAAGCGTTCTTTCAAGTTTAATAACAGTGGGTATCTTAGCAAAATCTACGCCGATACCCATATCAACCAAATCATTCAAACCTGTTACAAAATTCTGGAGACCTTTTTGAATTTTTTTTATACATGTTTATTGTATTGATTCAAAAATAAAATACATTTTCATTTCAAGACAAAGTATTGGAGTGTCTGAATCCGTGTCCGATTTGTACGAGATGCAATTCCTTAAACGTGGATACCGTATCTGTAAGTTCGCGCCACCACGACGTTGTAAACTGACCGTTTGCAGCAAAGTTGCAATGTGCTATGAGGCTTAGTAGCCAGTTGTGCTTGGCGATCTTAAAGCGGCACTGTTTAAGAAGGCCGTCGATATGCGCCCGAAAGGTAAGACTCTAATCTAATACAATTAAAAGATACTTAGCGCTTATGCCAGGGTAAAGGGGGCTGCCATCTATCCAGACTGCTCGAGCCTTGCCACGTCTCAGTGTGTAGTCTGACCGCCACTTTGAGGCATTGTGCTTGATGTTCCACCTGCGACCCCAGCTCTCAAGCAAGTGCCTTCGTACTCACAGTGGGCGGACTAAAATATTGCCACGTCGTTATGGCCACATTTGGTCATCAAGTGTATGTCAAGTGTTTTCTGGGGTGGCGAACTCATGTAGGTCAGCCGGAGTCGAGATGTTTGCCGTGAACAAATTGTAGACGAAGGGACCCAGTACGGTGCCTTGAGGGACACCCGCCCCCAACAATTAAAGCAACTTCTGCTGATGTCCTGATCAGCCTGACTGTAAGCGGAACCGAGATGGTAAAAGTAAGAGACAACCGACAACATCAACTGACATATAATTTGATTATCTCGAGCGCATAACTCCTTGCCGAAGAAAGATACTCTTAGCCGCTTTCTCCTAAGCAAGCGTTATATTAGGAGGAAAATATACAGCTTCGAGTCGAAAGGTCTCCAAGGTTTGAATCATGCACAACTAGCTTTCTGCTAAGGACTTGTCATATTCCAGATGTTTGACTAAAAATTAAGAACTATCCATATACCCAAGGCTGGAGAATGGACTTCAAATCCATTTGTCTGTTGTTCCTTCATGCTGACGACCTTTCACTGGGAACCACTGGGAACACTGGGAACCACTTTTAAATCAGAGCTCGCAATTCGCACATGCATGATCCATGAAAAATACGCTCTGATAGCCCTACAGTATATTAAATGCTACTACTGCACACAAACATGCTTAGGGCACGAGTCGTCTTTAGTGCCTGGTCTTTTTATAAGGCAAGTTTTTGATAGTTTGAAACAAGTTTATACTGTGCGGGATATACAATATCATCGTTCTGATCAAGAATATATACTCTTCAAGAAATCGGGAATGCTTCCTTTTGCCTGCTATTGGTACAAAACCAAAACATCCTTTTCAATGGATTCAGGGAGAAATTTCTGGTTCAGTAGAGAGTATGCAATTGTAGGGATCAGAGAGCCAAGACCGTTTCTGTGCTTTCTAATGCGCATAGTACTAGATCAATCCTCTAGTCAAAATCCGTAGCCTGCAAGTATGTAGCTTCATAAAACTGGGGACTGGAAGCCCCGCACAACACAAGGTCCAACGGGGTGCAAAAACTGCAAGAATTTCTGTATACATGTAAATTCTATCACCGGCATTGATATTGCGAATGTGTTGATTTTTGTGCTGCTCTTTTAATCCGTTGTTTTTTTATTAAGACTCAATTATAGGATTGTTGAGTAAAAGAGGAGGCAAGTAGTATGGTCCCTTGCGAGTTCGAACTCTACCGAGCATTTTTTTTATTTTTTTACCCTGTACTCATTAAAAATGGGTCAATAGGGTATATTGTATTTGTGCGAAATCCAAATGTATGTAACAGGCAGAAGGAAGCATCTCTGACCCCATAAAGTACTTATATATATTCTTGATATTCTTGATCAGCATCAACAGCCGAGTCGATCTAGTCATGTCCGTTTGTCTGTCTGTCCGTCAGTCCATCTGTCCGCCTGTTCGTATGTATGAACGCAAGGATCTCAGAGCCTATAATACTTAGCTTGAGACCTGAAATTTTAGGTGTAGGTCCCCCTAGTGCCTGCGCAAATCGAGACTTATAATCGATAAAAAATCTATATAAAAATTCTGTTTTTGGTCAATTTTAATAAGCAATAAGAGCTAGAGTAACCAAACTTGACATACAGCTTCTAGAATATTATATATATTTGCATTTGGTGTTGGAAGAAAAGGGTTCAGGGTATCACCTAGTCGGAAGCTCCCAACTAGAAACTCTCACTTGTTTTATAATATTTTAGTTATTTGTTTTGGCACAATAAAGCATAGGCAGCTTGTTTGATTGGTAAAAAATTGTATCCCAAATATGATTGTTTAATTTGTGAAAATAAAACTATGCTTGTTTCGATCACGGCACCGCCGACGTTGGCGGGTTGATTGGTGATCAACGCACAGCTCAAAAGATGGAATTTTCACTGTGGTTAACTTAATTGATGAAGGAGCACGTTAAGACGTGGTTGCATATCTAGTTTGGAAAAATCGCAAAAAACGTTTGTATGAAACTTTTTGTTTCAATTCCGATCGGCCTTAAACTCAATGTCAAAGATCTTTATTCAAATTCATTTGAGAGGTGTTTCACAGTTTTCCAAATATGTATTCCTACTTGGCGGAAATGGGAGTTAAATATTTGGCGGATGACGTTTCGCGTGGAAATGGGGGTCAATGGCTTGGTGGGGGAGGATTCAAGGATTATTTGGACAATGTTTTAAAATTTTTCCGATTCACTTTAAACTTACTTTCAAAGCTCTACATAGGAACTAAGGGCATTTGGGAATTTCGATCCGCAACAGTGGTAAATTGGAGAAAAAGATTGTATTCAAGTTTTTTGTTTACCATCCGATCGGTCTCAAACTCATTTTCAAAGATATTTGCTTAAATTCAATTCAGGGGTGTTTCACACTTCTTGAAAAAGCCATTCCTCCTTTGTGAGAATTTGGTGGGTGATTTTTCGTGTTCAAATTTATTTCCTAATATCTATACGAACAATCATTTGAAATGTGTTTCAGATTTTTCGCAGAATAAAAGCAGCCTCGATAGAAAGATTCTAAAACTTGTTTGGAGAAGTTTTAGGTTTAAAGCTTTTTTTTATACTTGTTGTCCAAGTTCTACATAAGTACTTAAAGAATGCGAGTTTCAGCGATTTGGAAAATTTCACCCGCGACAGTGATAAATTGGTGGTACACGATTTAAAACATTTTTTTTTTATTTACAGTCCGATCCGTTACAAGCTCATTATACCTTGAACCAATTGAAAATGGTAAAAAGGTTATTATGTATTTGTGCACATATATGTAACAAGCAGAAAGAAGCATCTCTGACCCCATAAAGTATACATATTCTTGAACAGCATCAGCAGCCGAGTCGATCTAGTTGTGTCCGTCTGTCTGTCCGTTCGTGCAATCTACTATCCGTCCGTATGTATGAACCCAAAGATATCAGAACCTATAAGAGCTAGAGACTTACAATTTTAGCTGTAGCCCCTCCTGCCTGCGCGGATCGAGTTTGTTTCCGATTTTCGATTACTTGCCACGTTTCCAAGTAATCGATAAAAATCGATATTGAAATCCTGTTTTTGTTTATTTTAGTAAATAATAAGAGTTGGAGTCACCAAATTGATATGTTACTTCTAGACTAGTATATATATATGAAGTTTCTTTCATTTTAAAGCTATCACTGCCTCCCCTTATAGCTATAAATCAAGTTAATAACCGATTTATGCTGCCCACCACTATACGACACAATTTAAACGCAATTGAATACACTAATAATCTATAGTATAAAAAGATATACTGTAGAAAATTTCATTTAGAGCAGTTAAGAAAAAACGAAAGTTAATTTTTACTGCGCAATTGGATGGGACAGCTAGTACAAATTGTAAGAATTTCGAATTCTATTAACAACATTGCAATTGTTTTTTGTGCTGATATTTTATTAGTTTTTTTTTCTCAATACACAATTATTGGTATAGCTGTTGAAAGGCATAGCAAGTGGTGCGGTCTGTCGAGAGTTCGAGTCCTGAAAGGGCTTTTTTTGGCTTGTGTGGCTATTGAGTCGAGTCGGCGCAAGAAATGCGGTTGGCTGCGAGCTTAAGCCCAGCCAAGGGAACACTTTCTTTTTTATTTATCTTTATTACTTCAAACGAGCGCGTTGCGCGAATCTCATTAGGTGTTGGAAAAGAGGGTTCAGGGTATTCCTTAGTCGGGAGCTTTCCACTAGAACCTCTTACTTGTTATACCCTGAACCCATTAAAAATGGGCATAAGGGTATATTGTGTTTGTGAAAATCCAAATGTATGTAACAGGCAGAAGGAAGCATTTCCAACCCCATAAGGTATATATTTGTGATCAGCATCAATAGCCGAGTCGATCTAGCCATGTCCGTTCGTCCGTCCGTATGTATGAACGCAAGGATCTCAGAACCTATAAGAGCAAGAGTATTGAAATTTTAGATGTAGGTGCTCCTAGAGCCTGGCCAGATCGATTTTGTTTCCGATAATCGACAACTTGCTTCGTTTCCAAGAAACCGATAAAAAAATCGATAAAAATCGACTAATATTTGCAAACATTCAGATGAATTCAGTTTTATACACAAGAGCAATGAAAAATACAATAAATGATGTAATAATGCAAAAACCCCAGATAGGCTTTTCGTGACCTTAGCAAGGCATGATACTACTTTAATCGAATTGAAACAAGTAGCTCAGCAAGAAAGAGTCTACGAAACCACAATGTCCGATAGACCAAAGTATCAATATAATTTTGATAGTCCGGTAACTTCACAACAAATTAAAATAAAACGAGAGAGCTCTCTGTTTAAGAGTGATTCATGTATTTTACTTGTGCTCCAAGATTTTCATATATATTTTAGCGCTTTAATCCTGCTTTTTATTTTTAAATTTAGCATTTCTTGTGCTTCATTTAAAAAGCTTTTGTAACTTGTGCAAAGTGCTACCTGTGTGCAGCGTTAGTCTTTTAATTATTGCATTTATTAAAAGCGTCAGTTCTGTGTTGTTGCTATTGCCTGTTTTGATTCTTTTGCTTTAGTGCTCCCCTGCGCGTGTGTTTGCTTCCGCATTTTTCTGTTTGTGCATCGCGCTCTCGCAAATTTTTGCTGTTACTTTTCGCTCCAAACAATTTGCTTGTGTACGAATACTTTTTTTGAGCGACAACTTGTTCTACTTTTGTACGCCGCGTTTCGTTGCGCTCTGCGCTCTCGCAACTTCTGCTTATCTTTTAACGCCGGTATAACTTATGTCTTGCTATAAGAAACCTTGAACGTTCAAGCAGGATGATAATTCTGTACTGCCGCAATTTGTTAATTGCTGGCTGTGTATATGATGCATGCTAAATGTGCAGGTCTCACTCTGCGTGATTGCGACAAGATCGCTGCAATTGCCAAGTGCATTGACAAGAATGTATAATTCGAATAATAAATTTGAATTTCCGCCCAATCGTCGGTTAAAGCCTCAATTTCTGCATTTGCGCTCTTTCTCTGTCCATTCAATTTGAACTTATCTTCAATGTTACTTATATCGTCTTCTCTGAGCGATTGCCCAGCTGTAATAACAGCTGTTTTATCCGCATGAGTTGTCCCATTAAACTCTTTACTTAAGCCCCGTCCGCTCTTGGACGCAAAGACCTGCGCGCACTTTAGCCCAGATTGCTAAAAACAATCATGGTGCCTCTTTGGCTCCACGTATTACCTGTATTACCTGTAGCCCCATCAGCTCCATTCATTACTGTTGTTGCCCCTCGTAGGCAAGTTTTTCTGTCTCTTGTTTCTTCTGACATCACTCATTGACAGCCTATATTGCTAGCAAATTTTCGGCTAGCTTGTCAATTACCAAATCCCAATCGTTTGAGATCCCAAATTTTGGCCCCCTCACATGATAGCTCACGAGCTCAAGCCGAAAAAGCAAAACCAGTATGACACCCTTCCAGTATTTTCACAACCCTTTCCCCTTAAAGAACTAACTTAATTTTCCGGCAACTCTCTATTCGCTATCAGAATGTCTGAGGGCTAATTTCCAAACTTAACCATCTTTTCTGGCTAGCACTTCCGTCGATTCGGATATAATCGCATTTTCAGAATGGTTGATCATGGAGCTTAAGGGCAAGAGCATTGACGATCTGATCAAGGAGGGTCGCGAAAAACTCTCGTCTACGCCCGTTGGCAGCGGTGCTGCCGCTGCCACTGCCGACTCGAGGTGGTGGGGTATGAATTGCCGTTAAAGCCACTCTCCAATCAAAACTTTTCTGTTTTAGTAAGCCTACTGACGCTGATATTGTTTCAATTCAGGTGTCTTTTCCTACAGGGAATATCTATATTACATGCTCTTATGCTCCTCGTTTTTTCTGATACGTTATTAACGAAGTTTTTAGGGTCAGGTTGACCGAACAACACTGCCAAAAATTATCTAGTCCCTTAAGCACAGCATGGCTTTATAGATTGCATGCTAACCTTTCGTTGTTTCAAATCAATTCAATTTTTAATAATTTTAATAGAATACTAGAACTTGTACTTTTTTAACGACTACCTTATCTCTAATGCGTCTAGGTCCCCTCCTTTATCCTTTCCTGCTCTGATTCTGATTTCTGATTCTGATATCTGATTTTGAGGCTTTTTCGAACATTTTATTTTGCATAGAAATTATCGGCCGACTTGAGGTGGTCCAGTCAGAACTTTTCTTTCTTTTTTTTACTTTTATTAAAGAAGTTTCTTCATACATCACGCATGTGATGGTTGGTGTTAGTTGATTTGCCGAACATCTCTTGGTCATTATTCACTGCCAAAATTATATGGTACAGCACGATTTTATAGACTACATGCTTGATCTTTCGTTATTTAACATCAATTCAATTTTTAATCACTTTAATAAAATACTTGATCTTGTATTTGTGAACGACTTATTTCTTATTTCTAATGAGTCTAGGTCCCCTTCTTTATCCTTTCCTGAGGATGTGGATGTGGATGAGGTCGCACTGCTCCATTGCAATCCTTTTATTTCGTATTTATCAGTTACCAACTAGCCCTGCCGTTGTTTTCGCAAAGCAAACGTTTCGTTGCTTAATCAACTTATTCATGCAACCGATTGATCTATTTCATATAAGTCGGTAGATATGAATACTACTATTAAGTTTTTTTTTTATAACACCCTCAACCCAATCTTAGATATGTTTATTCCCATATTAATTCCTTCGAATACTTCTTTAAAGCTACCCTGGTTCACTCCCAAATTATCAAACCTAATAAATATAAAATCCAAAAAAGTCTAGGTCGTGCACAAAATTGTCTAAATATTCCATAGCGAAGTCGAACTTCTTTCTTCTGAATTTGCCTAAAACCAGATACAGTTTAACAATTTTGTAAGCTTGAAGGTTAAATCAAGTTTGCCATCTTCTTTTTCTATCGGGATCGATAAAGATAGCAATGTCTCTGATTCTGCTAACTTCTTTGCTAATTTTTTCCAATCAACCTATTCTTCAGTCTGCCCAATAATAACTCTTATCCTTATACTATTATTTCCTCTAGTTCTTTAGCTACTCCTGTTATTTCCCATTCCTCTCTCTTTATAGCTTTGAATTCTTTATAATCTTCTTACTCTCCTGGGCCAGGCAATACTTCTAGACGTCTACTCAGGGAGTGTACATCTTCACTTGCTCACATATTGCTTAAGTTTTTTAATCTATCCTTTGAATCTTATGTCTTGCCATCTCTTTGGAAAGAGTCTTATATCGTTCCTCTCCACAGGAAAGCTGGACAGTATTTATTATTTGAAACAAGTAAAGGGTTTTAGTCGGGAGCTCCTGACTAGGGAATACCCTGAACCCTTTTATTCCAAAACCCAATGCAGTTCGCGCAGCGCGCTCGTTTGAAGTAATAAAGATAAATTAAAAAAAAAAATAAGTTCCCTCGGCCGGGCTCAAACTCGCAACTGACCGTATTACTTGCTGACGACGCTACTTAACAAACAAACCAGCATAACAAAAAAAAAAAAACAAGTAAGAGTTTCAAGTCGGGAGCTCCAGACTAGGGGATACCCTGAACCCTCTTTCTTCAACATAAAATGCATATACATATATATATTATATATATTTTATTTTAGAACCTATATGTCAAGTTTGGTGACTCTAGCTCTTATTAATTACCAAACTTGCCCAACAAACAGGATATCGATATCGATTTTTGTCGATTTACTCTAGCTCTTATTAATTACCAAACTTGCCCAACAAACAGGATATCGATATCGATTTTTGTCGATTTATTGGAAACGGAGAAGTTATCGATTATCGGAAATAAACTCGAAATGCGCGGGAACTAGCAGGACCTACATCTAAAATTTCAGGTCTCTAGCTCTTATAGGTTCTGAGATCCTTGCGTTCATACATACGGACAGGCAGGCGGACATAGCTGGATATACTCGGCTTTTTATGCTGATCAAGAATATCAAGAATATATATAATTTATGGGGTCGGAGATGCTTCCTTCTACCTGTTACATACATTTGCGTGTTGCATAAATACAATATACACTTTTGACCCATTTTTAATGGGTTCAGGGTATATAAACATTCACTTCGAATTTGCAGCATTTCTGCAAATCTAGCCTGATAAACATGGATTACACAACTACGACAATTCTGCTGCTTACTTCCTTGATAAGTTATGATTTTCTTTCTAAAATGCACAATGATGTAATTCACACTAGGTCGAACGATTAGGTTACCCTCCGTCTCTTTTTCTTTGGATTTGTTCTTATTTAAAAGGTAAGACCCAAGGAGTAATGCTAAGGCGGACTACCTCAAAAAAAGTTCACGATACTGTTGGTGTTTCTCAGGTAGTCTAAACTCTAAACTCTGTTTTAATCTTCACATATATACCATCGTTAATGAGGGAAAGGGTGTACTTGAATTCATTAAACGATGCACTAAAGAGTTTAACAATTCTTTTATAAAGAGACTTCTGTACATCTCTCTTGTTTGCCCTTTCCATAAATACTGCTCTTGCAACTGGTCTCCGCAGTATAACAATAGCCAGAATCGTATTGAATCTGTTCAGAACCAATTTTTGCTTTTTGCGTTACGAGGTTTCAATATTCGGGTGCCATCCTACTCCAGCAAGCCTCTTTTTTTTAATCTTCCGTCATTAACCTCCCGTAGGACAATTCCAGGTGTTGTATTTCTAAATTATCGCCCCGGAAATTATCGCCCCTTATTCCTATCTATGTTCCCAACAGACTACGCTATGCGCAATCATTTTTTTTCGCGTGCTATGTCAAAATTACAATAGCTTGCATCAAGTTTTCTCTACCAAAGTTTCTCTTAAATAGTTCTTAAATAGTTGCTCTCTAAAATAGTTGCTTTCAGGATACCTTTGGGACCTCACTGACCATTCCCAGCTATAAGCAGGGGCTTAGCTTGCTGGATAGGCTATAAATATCCTCGGACTCGGAATGAGATGCAGAAGACAAAACTCACACTTTCACTTTCCCAATCTTATCAACAAATCTAGTCGTACGTACCATAAATCGTGTAGTAGAATTAAAGGAAAGTATTTCGTTTAATCCATCAAACTGTTGCACTACAGGTAACTGCTTATTATACCCTTGCAGAGGGTATTGCATATGTCAGAGTTAGCTGGGTCGGACCACTATATCATATAGCTGGCATAGGAACGATCAGTTAAAAATTAAGTTGGAAAACTATTTCGTCATTCCAGATATTTTGATTAAACACGGCATTTAAAGATTTCACTATGCTCCTTTCAATCTAATTTACATCGGACTATGATTCATTACGAAAAAAATAATTCAAATGGCAATTGACTATCGAAATTTGAACAATAAATATCCCATACCAGCCATGGATGAAATATTGGATGACTTAGGTAAATGCCAACACTTCACTACCAGGGACCTTGCAGAAGGTTTTCACCATATCCAAATAGAAACAAGTAAGTCGGGAGCTCCCGACTAGGGAATACCCTGAACCCTTTTATTCCAACACTAAATAAATTTAAAAAAAAAAGTAAGAGGTTCTAGTCGGGAGCTCCCGACTAGGGAATACCCTGAACCCTCTTATTCCAACATCAAATAAATTTAAAAAAAAAGTTCCGTTGGCAGGGTTAGAACTCGCAACTGACAGCCGAATTGCTGTCGTCTCTACTCAACAGCCACACCAGGAAAAAAAATTCCTTCCTTCGCATTACAAAAAAAGTCGCAATTACCATGCTGTTAGAATGCGATATAATGCGAAGCAGACGCGCATCAATATGTGTGTGTACCTGCTACAGAAATTCTTAAAGCCCTGTCCCATTCAATTGCGCAGTTGCATGGAAGTTTGGTTTTCTCTAAACCGATCTGTATGAAATTTTCTGCAGTATATCTTATTGAACCATAGAATATTTGTGTATCCTGAAAGTCAATTGCATTTAAATTGTGGCTTAAATTGGTTGGCAATAAAGGTTGGGTTATTAACTTGATTTATAGCTGTTGGGTGGTATCGGGGAGGTGGCGATAGGTATAAAATAAAAGATAATTGCCATATATATAATATTTAAGAAGCAACATATCATGTTTCGTGACTCTAGCTCTTATTATTTACCAAGAATGCCCAAAAAAACAGGATATCGATATCGATTTTGATCGATTGCTTGGAAACTTAGTAGGTTATCGGTTATCGGAAACAAAATCGATCTGCGCAGGCACTAGAAGCACCTACATCTAAAATTTCAAGTCTCTAGCTCTTATAGGTTCTCAGATCCTTGCGTTTATACAAACGGACAGACGGACAGTTTTAGTGGGTTCAGGGTATAAAAACTCAGTAGCCAAAACAGTCTATTCAACCAAAAATAGACATTACGAGTAATGCAATTTTGGTTAAAAAATGCCCCGGAAACTATTAAAAGTTAAATGAATAATATTTTAGCAGACCATATAAAAGTGTATTCCACTTCACTTGTTAAACACAGCTTGTCTTTATGTTAAGTTTATGCGAAAATAAGAGAAGTAAGTTTAACACTACAACTCGACAAATGCGATATTATGAAAAAGGAAACAGAATTTGTAGGTCATATTATAACCACCCAAGGCATAAAGCCCATCAAAACTTATAAAGACATTCCCAGGATTATGCGGTTTTTAACGAAAAGTTATCCTCAGCTTCGCTAAAATAGCCAAGCTAATGATACTTCAATTGTTAAAGTAAAGGGCTCTAGTCAGAAATTTCCATCTACTCTGAACCCTCTTACTTTCTTTATCCTCTTAACCACTACGTATGGTTTCTACTATTTTGCTAGGGGTTTCACCTAACACATTCTGTCCTAACTTTATTGTGGATAGGGCATCTCCGACATAATTTTCTTTGCCTAACGCATATTTGATATGGTAATCAAAGATTTGGTGGGTGGTCTTTCGCCCTCAAATTCATTGCCATGGTTCTACATAAACATTTTTTTTGATGTGATTCACATTTTTTGCAAAATGTAAACTTTTTCGGTGGAAAGTGCATCTTAAAGATTTTTTTTTTGGTGAATTTAAAGATGCGATCCGATTCTTATCAATCCTATTTTCAAAGCTTTACATAAAAATATAATTAATACGTGTTTCAGCGATTTGGGGAGTTCCACTCGCAACAGTGGTAAAATGACGTAAAACGATTCTATGAGAGTAGTTTGTTGACCGTCCGCTTAGTTTCAAAATCATTTTCAAAACTTTTTGAGAACATTGATTTTACCAGCTAGTTATCAATATAAGAACAAGCAAAATTGAATTTCTTATGTTAGGCGATTTAATAGGACGTTAAACGAAAAACTTAGCACTATGAACAGTGATTGCAATACCAATTACTAAATATCAATAAGTACATATGCAATGATTCTTTATACATACAATCTCAAAACCAAACATAATACACTTGGCAGGGCCAGCTGACATATTTAAATAACCACTGCATATAACATACAACTAAATAACAAAAATAACAAAATAAATAAGTTAAACGAAAATGGTAATAACTTCGAATTATATACTAAGTATTAACAATCCCCTTTACTGAGATCAAAAATCTTTTTCTGAAAACAGGTCACCTAGAAGAGATAGATGAAAAACATTTCGAAGAAACAAATAGAGATAGAAAACAAGTTAGAGGTTTTAGTCGGGAGCTCCCGACTAGGGAATACACTGAACCCTCTTATTCCAACACCGAATGCAGATCGAGCTACACGCTCGTTTGTATTACTAAAGATAAATTAATAATTTAAAAATAAATTTCCTTGGCAGGGTTCGAACTCGCGAACCGCCTTACTTGCTGCCGACTCTACTCAACAGCCACACCAGACAAAAACAAAACAAATAGTTTTCTCGTTAGGATTCGAATTCGCGATAGACCGCACGACTTGCCACCGCCTCTACCCAAAAGCAACACAAATTATTAAGTCATAAAGAGAAAAAAGAGAAAAAAAAAAGAATTAAAATATCAGCAATGCTTATGATAGAATTCGAAGCAGACTCATATGAATGTACATGTAAACAGAAATTCTTGGAATTTGTATTAGTTGCTGAAATTGGTGGGCAATACAAGTTGGGTTATTAACTTGATTTATAGCTATGAGGCTTTAGCGGGGTGGTGGCGATATGTATAAAACGGACATGGCTATATCGACTCGGCTGTTGATGCTGATCAAGAATATAAATACTTTATGAAGGCGGAGACGCTTTCCTCTGCCTCTTACAAACTTTTGAACAAAAACATTGTACCCTTTTTACCCATTTTCGATGGGTTCAGGTAATAACATGTAGGAATGCTCTAGTCGGGATACCTTGAAAATACCTTGAACCCAAGAATACGAGCCCAAAAATACTTTTAAATATATATATATATATATATATATATATATATATATAGGCTATATATTTACCTATTTTTATTTATAAACCAATTCCTAAGTTTAAATTAAACATATTTTAATTATATAAACCAATATATAAAAACTTAACTCAAGCATAAATTGAAATCTCCTCCCGCTTAAGCAATATAAATGACAATTCCCCTCATAGGTCGCACTGCATTATATGTTACCTCGAAATCAAGACGGACAGCAATAGTAAACCCTGGAATGTGAATATTTTCATTTGAGTATGTTAAGGCCTCAACAAAACATTGAACAGAATATCGAATAGCTGCTATATGACAGTGAATGCTTTTGGTATTATGAAAGAAAATGTCTAGGGCGGAACTGTAAATAAAGAGATCATAATGTATTCGAAGTAGTTTTCTAACCTTTCAGCTGAAACTATATCTGGAAGTTTTATTTATCGGTCATTGTCATCTCCTGAATCTAGATTCTCGTCATTTCCATTTATATTTAAGACATTTAAACGACGGTTTATCATCTACCATTTCTTCATTTTCAACATTTTCTTCATTTTCTGTCTGCACTGCATTTTCAATAGCATGCCGAAGCTCACAATTACATTCCCTGCGATTGCTCTCGATAAACTGCTGATTCTGACTGCAAAACGATTCGCACTCTCATGCTACCAGTTCTACATTTTCATTTTTTCTCCTATCAGTATTAATATTAAATCTCCTATACCGAATTTTTATAGTAGTGCTCCTCTCCTTTACGAAGCACTACCATCGCGAAGTGCTGCAGTAGAAGAAGATGAGTATTATAAACGTTAAGATTAATTGCTACGAATGATCGCTTTAGATATCGACCTGAGTATATTTATATAGCACTCATAACTTAAATTAGGTTGATCGTGGGACAAAATTGAAATCGCTAAGGTAATCACGATCAAACAAATATTCCAAAACGCCCTTAATCATTTCGAAATTTCTGCGATGTACTTCTCTATTTTCAGCGTCGTCTTCTAATGGGTATGGAATACCCAATCTACAAATCATTTATGCCAAATCTACATATTTTTTGTGCCCTAACTTCTTGCCTACATGAAATGCATCCGGGTTATTTGTTTCAGTTGTGATAAGCTGATCAATATAGGACTTTGCTTGACTCATTAGCCAAGTCAACCTTCGGGCCATCTTTTACCCAAAACATGCCATGAATGTGGGGCAGCCTCTTTGCAGAAACTCAACTCGCCAATAGTACTTAATGACCTTGACTGACTGTCAAAAACACTGTCTTTCTTTTTCATTAGTTTTAAAATCTGCCTATAACGAAAATCAAAACATTCCTCAAGTAAGAGTGTCGGCTATAATTATCCTATCTAACCTATCTAAATTCTTTAAGAGTAAAACTAACAGCTCTGCCCATCTAGTCTCTGCTATCGAAAAGATTATAAAAAGGTCGGAAGACCAATCTGCCTAATCATCACCATGACATTCTTCTTTTCTGATTCCTAATGAGCAGGTGATATATATATATTTCAAAACCCTATAGCAATCATCGTGACGTTTTAAATTTTCTAAATACTCCTTATTAAGGGCTTGTACTCCCGTAATGCCTCATGTGGCGCTATGCTTACGTAAGCAAATGGAAGTACTGTTCTTTATATTAATCATTTCCAATTTTTTTAAATTGAGAAATAATTTATCTGTTCTACCACCCCTTCAATTTTACAACAGTGGCCACAGGAATCTGTACATTGGCCATAGATCCTTTAATTTCATTTTGTCTGCTATGTCGTAGAGTTAATAATCATGAAAGGAAGGCTATGGGAAATGAGCCATTCCTCTAAAGGCATTAAGCCTTTCAAGCAATCTAGCAGATGGGGGAAATCCAGGCCATTTGTTTTAGAAGGTTTCGGTTTTTTGCCTAATTTAATTCTATTTATTATTATTTATTAATATCTGTCGGAAATATAGAGGACAGATATAAAATATCCACCACACTTGCTTTAAAAAACCTCACGAGAAATTTTGTCCACTTGATGTGGAAACCATAATCCTTTGAAACAAAGGCAAACGTGATCGGGACCCTGCTTAACAGCGCTATCGAACCCAGCTATCAGACCATCTAAGTTACTTCTGATATCTGGAGGAATTCAATCCTATGAAAAACAATTCGCTCTTTCACCCCAATTGCTATCCTATTACCTATGTATATTACTCGTATACTGGCTAACTCACTGGGACAAACTTCTATTAGCGTCAAAAGTTCCCTATCGTGCTTGAATGCGAGCACTTCACCTTGCACTTGTATTACATTGTCTCTGAGACCTATTACAAAATGACAACTTTTTTGTCCCAGGCATTTTACTAGCTATACAATTTTAAAAACAATAAAAATGTAATATTTTAAAGTTATAGCCTCTGTCCAATGGTTTAAGAAATGTCACATTTTTAAATTTCACATAGTATTCCACCGGTTGTCCGTAAGATGTGAGTGGCGAAAATACCGCTTCTTTAAAAACAGCTGATCGAGTTTTACATAGGCGCCGTAAAGTTCTTATTCCAAAACTCAACAATTGCGCTCTCGAAGTAAGGGCTCCATTTTAGGTACTCTTTTCGTGATTTCGCCATGTTTAAATTCTAAGAACTGTGGGATTATTATAATATTAAATTTCTCGTTTAAAGTTGCCGCTTGCCTTCGTTGATATATCAGCTGTTTATGTTTACGATACTTTACCATTTTTCACAGCATCGATAAAAATCTCGATTAATCATCGCAAAACACACGAAATGTTCGGGGCGAATTTACACATTACTGAAAAATGTGCTTTTTTTGAAAGATGTGTGAAATGTGTTTTCTTATGGGGAAACGCACAGGGCGCATTTCACACATTTGTCAAAAATGTGACATTATCTGAAATGTGTGAGAAATGTGTTCAATAGACAGAGGCTATTAGACGTTTTAAAAATTTCAAATTATATTTTAAAATATTTTTCTTTTTAGTTAATTAAATTAAGTAATAATTGAATTATAAATACAAATGATATTAATAAACTTGCGATTTTTTTTTTTTTAATGGAGCTGGAGATGGTAAAACTACATCAGATTCCTGATCAAGAATCAAAATTTTCCCCCACCGTGTCGGTGATTTCCCATTACTTTTCTCTTTGTCCTATCCACTTAACACTCTTTATCTAACTTACATTGTTTTACTTTATTAACAATTTTCTTACTTTCTTTTTTCCTATTTATTGTATTTTCTTTATTAATATAGCAAATTAAGATTATTTTTAATTTCACTTGAGATCACTTTTTTCCTACTTACAACCTTCTGCTTAGATGTAGGCTCTAATAGCGTCACTGACAAAATTAGCTGTGAAAAGGGGCACAGCTGGCCGGACTGGCAAATAAAACACCTCCATCGGTCGGTGATGCTATTTAGAAAATTGTATCCTTTAACTAGGCTTTAAGCATATAATTATATTGTACAATCTTTTGAATAATTGAGGAAGACACTCGTTTTGTCGACCATTAATAAATAAATAAATAAAAAATAAATAAAAAAAATAAAAGATCCAAAAAAGGCACTGCGTTTATCACGACGGTCGCAATCCGCTCACAATTCTTTTCTCGAGCAGAAGCTAATGCACAACGAAGTCACACTACGTTTTTACATTAACACATACATACATACACACAATATGGTGCGGGGGAAGGTCTATCACATACATACAAGCCAAATCGTAACGGCCGAAAACTATTTTTATCGATATTACACTGTTTTTATTAAAATTCATTTATTTTTAATCGCTCGGAACCGATTAAAATAATTTATTTGATTAAAAATTACTACAAATCGCAAAAAACACAAATCGAAAATTGAACATCGACAAAACGCAAAAGTCTGAAGTGTTATGGCAATCGCAGGCTACAGATTAAATCAATTACTGTTTCTTTTGAGCACATTTCAAGAGAAAGTGTGGGAAATACTCAACTCTCCTGCAACCACAATTTACTATACATATGAAAAAGCGCGCCCTACTTAATTATTTATGAGAATCACATGTCTTTATTAATCTGAAGATAATATACAGTCAAATCCCGATGATTTTAAATGGCAAGGGGATCACGATTTTTTTTACGATTTACACTGAAATTCAACTTGTCGAGATTTTCAATTAACGAAGCTCAATAAAAGAAAATTCGAATAAAGGTGGTTTTAATATTCCACATAATGTTTATATATTTAGCCTTATTAGAATTTAACAAACATAATAAGTACATTCATTTGTACGTTTTGCAAATTAAAGAAATATGGGTGTAGTTTGTAGTTTTTCTATCTCGTTCTCTTCACTTATTAGGCTGTCAAAGTCACTATGATGAACATCATATCCTAAATAATAGAGTTATAATTAATAATGTGGCTGTATGTTGGTTAAAATTTCATTTGCTTCGGCGTCATCATCATCCTCGTCAAAAAATCCGACATAAAATTTCGTTTGAATTACGAATTATAAGAGGTTACGAAAAAAAATTTTAATTTATAAGATCAATATATATACATATATCAAGATACTAAGAAATTAAAAATACTGCAAATTAACGAAGGGACCAAAATGTATGGATTTTTTACAAATTAACGAATATTTTTCAAGGGGAGAGAATTTTAGGTCTAGAGTGTATGTATGTATGTGAAAATAAAAAAAAAAAAAACATTTTCGAATACAAAGTACTAGCTATCATAAAATAGTTTAATGGCAACAATAGTGTCTGCACAATTGTACAGTTGGGACCAGTCGACTTGCAGAATAAGATCATTCAGCTTAATGTAATCTGCATTTCGGAAACAACGCATACGTTCAGCTAATTCTGATTCCTTGTTAGCGACTGAACTTCTAACGGGTAATTCAACTGGTTTTTGTCGTATCGCTGTCACACATTTCGGGACAGAACCAGTGTCCACAGCAGAGTAGGGTGCTGAATGGCAGGCTGAAAGGTATTAGACAACGGCAAATTACCAGGAGTGGACTTTTTAGGTCCTAGACACTCATCCCACAGTTTAAGGATCTTAAAATGGGTATGCAGGGCGGTGAGCTGATCGTTTAGTTTCCGAAATCCAACAACTTGACCCCTTAAGACATTCCTGATCGGACGCATAAGCACCCGCATTACACGATTCGCACTAAAGTTCAAAACATTTCCTTGAGCAATGGCATCCTCCACTAAGCCAGTGTAATCCGAACATCCGACAAGGATTGACTAGCCGTAAATTTTTTTTGCAAGTTTTTTTAAAACAGCATTTTTATCATGTATTATTATGGCCCTATGTTAGAGATTTATTTGAATTAATACCGTATGCAACACTAACAAACGGCTGAAAGTAAAACAAGGTCGAATCACAAGTTGAAAAAAGGTGAAAGAGCGCGAGAGTTCGAGAAAGTAATATATTTATTGCTTGCTGGCTCATGAAAACTTACACACCAAGAGCGGCGAGTGTAGGTATCCATAAAAGGTATCCCACACAGCTAATAGCGCAAATGC